>NC_134837.1:123753236-123838233 GCF_004210375.1 Tachypleus tridentatus
TCGAAATACACACATGAAATAACACTGCACACCCAGAACAACAACTTTTCTAGACAATGAACGCGATATTTATCAGTTTAGCCTAAAATAATATACCAATAACTGACCGTAATATTTAATGTCTTGTTCGTCATATCTGCATGCACAGAGTCTTTTAGAACACTTTCTGCTTACTTAAAACTCCTCCATATCTAACTGGTACTGATTTTCTCCACTACTGATTGACTTTGATTCAAAGTAAACAGAGACTTGCCTGCTGTATCACCAAAACTTGGTGTTTGTTTAGAACCATGGGAAATGTGTGACGTCATCGCTTCTGCACTCTTTAGCGAAAGTTAAGTTTGCATAATATTTTAATCAGGAACTCCTTGTTTTGAATTTCGCACAAAGCTACTCGAGGGCTATCTGTGCTACCAGTCCCTAATTTAGCAGTGTAAGACTAGAGGGAAGGCAGCTAGTCATCACCACCCACCGCCAACTCTTGGGCTACTCTTTTACTACGAATAGTGGGATTGACCGTGACATTATAATGCCCCACGGCTGGGAGGGCGAGCATGTTTGGTGCAACCGGGATTCGAACTCGCGAACCTCGGATTATGAGTCGAACGCCTTTACACATCTCGGAAAGAACTTGTGCTACGCTATCCTAAAAATAACATATTCATCATATGCATAATAACTGCTTTTAAAAATGTCTTCAAAATTTACGTATTATATTTCGTATTTATTATTCCTTGAAATAAAAATTAAACTTATTGAATACATTACATTGTTTAAATTTGTTCTGAATAATATATTAAACATATTTGTTACTTCTCGACTTTTTTTACAATGGCACAACGGTTCCCGCTCCACCAACTCGTGGTCAAATAAACCTTCCAGGCAACATAGTCAATCAACGGATGAATTCCAACGGTCAAACACCGATTTATCGTTAAATCCAGATATAGCCAGGGAAAACACGAAAAGATATCCATGCAGCTCTACATCGACGCCGCCAACTTCCACTGCCAGCATCATCTCAGGACTTTGATAGTGTGAGACTAGAGGAAAGACAACTAGTAATCACCATCCACCGCCAACTCTTGGGCAAGTCTTTTACCAACCAAATAGTGGGATTGAACAGTCGAGCGATTTATATGAATAAGTATCAGCTATCACTTCTGGAATTTCAATAATCGTTGGATTGTTTAATGTCGATTTAAATACCAAAACATTCTTTACTGTATAAATTTACGTATTTGATAATTATCGTACCAGTCATAGAAACGTCGTATCCTGAAAAATAATCTTACTTATTGTAAAAGCTGTAAATTGTATTAAAATATACTTTATAAATAAGTAAATTCAAAAAAGGAATTTTTTGTTGTTTTTTGTTTTGATTCTTTATGAGTCATCTTGGGTTACATATATTTGTTTCATTTTATGAATATATTAATCCCTAAAAATACATCTAGTAAAAGAACGGTTCACAAAAATTACACGTTGCTTCATTGTTCACGTACAGCTGACAAATGTTGGAAACAACGTTTCGCCGTGAATTCTGAAACAGCTGAAAATATTGCTAACTTACATTATATTACGTCGTATGAGTAAGGACATTAAAGTGTTGGTGAAAGTTTTAAAATATATTCTCTTCTTAAGCTGGCCTGGTGCTTCGAGGTAAGGACTAAACTTATATGCTCTTAAACATTGTGTGTATTGTTTTCTATATGTATACATATACAAGAAACGTCTTTACGTCTGTTACTCACATATCTGTCTGTTATATCTATTATCCGATACATCTGTTTGTCGATCTATCTGGATATTTAATTTACTTTTGAGTTTACGTAATGATTATAAGTGTTAGTGTATTACAAGTTACAGTTTTAACAGCAAAGAAAAATATTAATCAGTGACGTTTTTACATATAAAGAAAAAAATAACTAAAATAGGTATCACGTTTTAATAAATGAGACGATCTTTCACCAAAACTCTTACATTTTATTTTGTAAAGGTTACATATTTGGATGGGCTTGTTGGAGAGTTTTCTTAAAGTGTTCAAATTTCATTCCATGTGTGAAACATAATCTAGTCTTTATATTAAGGTTATATTTATGTGTTGGTATTTTCCTTATTTCGGATAGAAGTACGTTAATATTTCATGTGTATGGGATAGTGCAAATGATAGGTTTTCTTGTTTTATGGATTATTTTATAGTTTATTTGTTAAACGTGTCTTACCTATGCTTATTAAATTCATTAATAGTTTAAATAACTACTTTAGTAAACAACTAGTTAACGTTAATAAAACATTGAGTTAAGTGTTTAACTTCTTTCTGTGGTACAAATATTGTGTGTTAAATTTAGGTCTTTGGGAGTGCCTTGCTTCTGGTGGATTACATGATTAGAAAACAAGTTTATTTAAGGTCCGCTGTGTATTTTATTATTCCATGAATATTAGTGGTGAGGCCTTGAGGGAGAGAGTCGTGTCATGTTAACGTTTAAAAATGTATCGTTTAGTTATTTCCGTTTCTAACTATGGATTGTAGAACTTTATGTATGAAATGAAAATTTGTTTGTTCATTTTAACAATTTAAGACGAAAAATAAATAAACAACAGAAACACGTCATTTACATACAAATATGTAGGCCTATATATATGCAAGTTACTATGATGTATTATTCTATGTGATGTGAGACAAGAGTGGTCAAAGAACCTGATAATGTATTTCCTATGGCAAGTCCAAGTAACTGAAGTAAGTACGGATCTGTATTGTAAGCAGAAAAATAAGAATGGCTGTAACAGTTCTATCAGGTGTTCCTGTTTATTTTGATTCTTTTGTTGGTGTGTTGTGAAATAATTTATGTGATAAGTTGTGTTGCCTCATGACAAGGGGTTTGAGGGAAAAGATTTACGACATCACAACTGGACATAGTGTCGCTACTGTCTGAGCTATCTATTTGTCTTTCTGTCTATCTATCTATCTATTCGTCACCTCGATTGGACGGCGGTGAGTTTATAGTTTTACAATGCTAAAATCTATAGTTATAGTCTCCTCTGTGGACACAGAATATAGCCCAAAGCGACTTTTCTCTAAAACAATCAAAATCTATGTGTGTAAGTGTGACGAGTCGCCGAGTGGCCTGCAATGTCCAACGGAAAAGTCAAACAAAGCGAGTTCGCGCTTGTGCGAACATTAAGCGCTATAGAAGAATATGCATTAGATGAGATACTGGATGGTTCCATATTTGTGTCGAACAATAAAGAAAATTTTATAAGCAAATCTCGTTAGTGTATAGGCATTTAATCACTGGCGTAATGACGTAATATTTCCGTAATTACGAAATCTCACGCGTTCCAATTGTTCTTCGATATTTACTTACGAGCCATATTTTGATATCATTTCTTAACAAAAAGGGCAGCTAATCGTAAAAGAAAAGTTGACGACGAAAACTGGCAGTTTCATGATGTTTGAACTGTGCAATACTGTTTTGTTCAACAACAGAAGAACGAGATTTGTCTGCTGTGTCATTCGACAGTAGCAGTGGTGAAGGTATCCAATATAAAGCATCATTATAAGTCGAAGCATAAAGATTTCCACAACGTTGTCGGTGATGAACGAACAGCTCGAATTGAATCTATGCGGCGGTTGCTGAATCACCAGCAGAACGTTTTCTCAAAGCAGTCAGCAGATTTAGTTGCAGCATATGAGGTCAGTTACGACATTTCGTTGATGATAGCGAAATCTGGCCGACAGTTCACTGATGGTGATTTTGTCAAGTAATGAATGATTACTGCATTGGAAAAGTTGTGTCTGGAAGCAGTTCGCAAGTTACAGACGGTGGCTTTGAATCGTATGACAGTTCAACGAAGAAATTCACACCTCTCAGCAGACGTGACAAGGCAGCTTACAAATAAAGCAGCCAACTTTGTCTACTTCTCTTTGGCAGCAGATGAGTCGACTGACATCAGTTCAACAGCACAGCTACTAGTTTTTGTTCGTGGTGTGTCGTCATCGTTTCATGTCAAAGAGGAACTAATCGTAATTGGTTCCATGAAGGGTCAGACAACTGGGTCTGTTCTATTCGAGGAGACAGTACGACTGTGTAGTAGTGTTTCATTGGATTTTACAAATCTGGTAAGCGTGACAACTGATGGAGCACCAGTCATGACTGGAGAAAGTAGTAGGCTGAACAAAAACAACACTCGCAATCACCTGACTGATGATCATCTGGAAGCAGTCTTGCGTCTTTCAACACCAAACATCAAACCGGACATTCCTAAGCTCGTAGATGACATGCAGCACCATCCATCACACTGACTTTGTGACAGTTGATGTATCATAACAGTTGTTAGAATATTGTGCAAACTCTTTGATGTAATCGTTATTTGTGTGTTCTTAAATGTGATGTCCAACTTGTGTGAAACAACTGTGGGACGATTTTAATCTTCACTTTTTTGTGGCCACCAACGGTTACAAAAAGTCTGTTTGTGGCCCCTGGCTCAAAATGTTTGTGCACAACTGTTTTAGATTATATCAAACAATATTAGGAAAGAATGTTTTCAAATAGTGTGATCAAATTTTCAATATTAGCTCTTTAACAATTACACGGAAAGAAACATGAGTTATTAAACGATATTTAAGAACACTTACTACAGCAAAAAGAAAAGCAAATTTAATAAAACAATTATAATTATTTTTAAACATTTAACCTGCCATATATCATGTTCAAAAACATGTTTACTTTATACGATATTTTTCTGTCGTTGTTAATCGAAGAGCTACGCAATGGTCTATCTGCGCTCTGTCTGGATCTGGGAGGGTCGGGTTTTATGTCAGGCCTCGTCGTCCCTCCTCAATACTGTTAATTTTGGATGCTATGGAATTCGGAACTTGACTTGAGGATGACGGTGCTTCTTTTCTAATTAATATTATTTTTGAGGACGCAACCTGGTGGCAAGTCTTCAGATTTACAATGCTAAAATAATTGAATTGATTCCCTTCAGTGGACACAGCAGATAGTTAAGGCTTTGCCAGTCAAAACACATACACTCTTTCAAGGACCTAGTACATGAATTTCACCTGCTTACTCTTATATGTAATTTCGAGGTTCCTCTAGTGTTACGTGCGCAAACTGTCAACCTACGATTACATGTTCCCGCCAAGTTGTCCCAAGTATGTTAAGATAAAGGTGACCCCATAGTTTCACTGATGGCTATTCGTTTAGATACGGGTACTGAAAGAACTGCCGGTGGGTGTTGATGATTTGATGTCCGGCTTCCGTTTCAGAATTATGGTCTGTCATGCGCAGATACATCTATGTATGGCATTTTGTGTAAAAATGTTGAATTTTAAGTAATATGCAGGAATATTCACAATTAAAAATATGTAATAACAACTGTTCTTGTGAAGAAAACAACAACCTAATATCGAGGATATTCATCACTGTAAAAATAATTAAATATTAAAATTAGTTAATAATTTTTTTGTTTTGGAGTTCAGCACAAAACAATACACTTGGCTGTCTGTACTCTGCTAAATAACTTGAATATATATTTTTTCCAGTAATTTTCATTCACCGTCTACCATAAACAGAACATGAAAATTCGGCCATATATTTCTGCATTTGGATGCTTTCTGATCCATTTTGGACTTGGTATATCTCCAACCATCGGTAACTTAAATCCATACTTGGTATCGTATCTGAAGAACTGAGTTGATGGAACAGGAACTTACGAAATATTCAGCTGGGTATCGTACACGTTTCACGTTGAATTTTCTTTCGAACACTTTGGAGGTTGGTTAGATCTTAAAGTTGGACGACGTAAAGCCATAATCTTTGGCTTGTCCTGCTTCATGTGAGATACCCATAAATCCTTGCATTTTGAACTAAGAACATTGTAAAATAGACACTAAATCTATTTTTCCCTTGTTACCTGACGCGGAATATTAATGAGAATATATTATGTGAGAAAATCATTAAGTGTATAATTGGAAGGTTTACTAAAGACACAATATTAAAATAAAAGGCGCTTTTTAGTTTGATAAATTATTATGTTAATTAACTTTAGTTTAATGCAGTAATAATAAAATGTATATTATTTAGAGAAATTACAAGAAGTAACTGAAATTAGCACTTGAATTCGTAAATATAATGCATAATTTTCTTGAAGAGATATTCAATTCCGTAACTATGAAGCCAAAAAAATTTACAATGATAAAAGTCTACCACTCCCCACAGTATATCCATTTACGTGAAGTTCATCTTTGTAAAATTTGGTACTTGTTTATTCTTTGGACCAACAACGTATAAACATATTTTATAAGGTGTTTTTGTGTGTTTTTCTTATAGAAAAAATCACATTGGAATATCTGTTGTGTCTATTGAGGGGAAATGAACTCCTTATTTTAGCGTTGTAAATTCTAAGACTTACCGCTGCCCTAGCAGAAGACTTTTGAGAAGGAGTGTTGTTCATTTTTATCAGGTTCCCTTTCTTATTGAATGTGATTCGCTTGAAGACTTTATTGTTTGTTTGTTTATTGGCAACTCCATATAGTTCGGTCAAGGAGAATTTTGATGTTTTATCCCTTTTTCGGGAATAATTTTGAAGAATTGCGCAAAAAGTGCCAATTGTTCTTCGAACTAGAAATTTGACCGTAACCATTTTAAATTAATTTCAATTTTTATCTGTAAACCTATAAACACCAAGGATAAGTTTAATCGTGCGTTTTAAGTACTGTCTTACTGAGTTGTTTGTTTTTCTCAAAGAAATACATATTATTTTGTATTTACCGCAAGACAATGTGCTATAATAACGTTTATTGAAGTAGAAATGTAACAGTTCATTACATCAAAAAGCGCCAAAGTATTTAATATTCAAAAACACACAAAAAGTTATTTTGCCATTTTTCTGAGCCAGGTTGTCTGTATTAGTTGTTTTATTTTCGATTTAAATTTCCTGATTTACAGACGCAAATCAGATCCTAATTAATGTTTCGAACCTTTTAGGGTTAAAGAGTACGTTTGTAACAGTTAAATTGTGTTATTGTTTGTGGTTTTAGACGCCAGATGTACTATCGCGTCGACGTACTGAAGCATAAAGGCAGGCCTAACAGCTACGATTTTCACGTTTGGTGCACTTCACATTTTTGGCCTAGTGAGTGCTCACGGCCAGCCTATGGTCACAGCAATGGAAATAGGAGTATTTAATTTGTGTATAGCAATATGTAACTCTTTTAATTTAGAAATCGAAACCTATGTATGATTCACAGATTTATTTAAAAATCACAAGATATTTTACGCCAATAGGTGGCTTTCGAGGCCACAGAAGCGACACAGCCGTCGCATTCCCGTTCACTGACAAGAAGTTCGGAACCAGCATCTTCATGTTGATACACACCTGCCAGTTCCCTGTACACATGGTTGGCCGTGTCTGGTGCAACTCATGCTCTATTTTCTTCACAGTCCCATACGCCGAAAACACGTCCTTGACAATGTCATGGGACAACTTGAACGGAACTGACCGAAGGCTGATCCACTTAATGTTTTGCCCACCCTGTTCCACAGACACATGCTGGTCACCCAAGGGAAAGTCTCCCTGGTCCAGCAGGCGACGGGCGTGAGCGGCCGACGCCAGCGTCGCCGCATAACGCCTGTTGCCAAAATGTTGAAAACAATCAGTATGACTACCTCCGACAGCGGCGTTCACGTCGTCTATGAGTGCCGAGGGTAGGGTGGCTGTATGCACCACAAAGCGGATAGACCGCGGCAGAACAGAGTACTGCCGAATGGCCATAGCCATACAGACCTACACGGTACGTACACACACACACAAGACAACACTGCTATACAGCACAGAAACCCCACAACACACGACCAATATTCACGGATGAAGTCGACACACGATACACCACTCGTTAAAGAACAACACAAACACCCGTAACGGGCACGGCAAACGACAGCACCTAAATCACTGAGCTGAGTAGAGGTAACCCACGCAGAAAGCAGCTCAAAAACAATAAGATGGCACCTTCGAGAGAAAAACTTTAAAAACCGTAAACGTCTCTCACACCTCGAAACAGAACATACAAAACCAACCCAAACCAAAAACTGTAGTGATCTTATCATAAGCATTGCAAAAATACGCATAATACCACACATACCACAATTAATAGCAACAAGCACTGGATACTTACTAAAACATAAATTCACAGTTCTAAATATCAACATCCAAAGTGCACTCCTCTCAAGAAACACGAGATCGAAGACACAATACAAGATACCAACCCTGATATTACAATTCTAAGTGAAACTACACTAACACAAGAGTTAAGATATGCAACTGTACAGCATTCAGGGAGGATAGATCACACAAGCATGATATTAACAGAGGAATCATGTTGCTATACAAAACAATCTTTCAGTAACAGAAATTAAAATAAACAGCAACAACGAAAATATGACATCCTGTAAGATAATCACTCAACTGTGACAGTAGCAGGACTGACATTCTGTTAGCTAATCACTCAACTATAACAGTAGCAGGACTAAGATCCTATTAGATAACCACTCAACTATAATAGTAGCAGGACTGACATCCTGTTAGATAATCACTCAACTATAACAGTAGCAGGACTAAGATCCTATTAGATAACCACTCAACTATAATAGTAGCAGGACTGACATCCTGTTAGATAATCACTCAACTATAACAGTAGCAGGACTGACATCCTGTTAGGTAACCACTCAACTATAACAGCAGCAGGAATTTATTCTTCAGCAATTAAGTGCATAGATATAAACCTTTTCCACAACATCTTTTCCCACAACCAAAATACAATTGTAATAGGTGATCTGAATAGTAAACATAAAAACTTTGGGTGTAAATCCACCAATACAAACGGAAGACACCTATTACAGTTCATCGATGAAAACATCATAGCCCTAATAAATGACAATACGCCAACGCATACTACATATGCCGTAAATACAAGTAACATCCTGGTCATCTGCCTCACATTTTTCAATATAAGTCAGAAGGTAGTGAAATTTAATGTGGAAAAATGTTGACAGTGATCATTTAGTTATATTTGCGGTGTCTTCGATCTCACCTCCCCCCATAAAGATATAGCCTTTAAACAAGATAAATTCGACTACAAAAAACAAATTGGCAAGAATACCAAAAATAATTAGATAACATATTACCAGACAATATCAAGCATAAAGTCAACAACCAATCAGAAATTGATAGATACAGTGAAATAATCGCGGAGTGCCTCTTAAAAACAGCAAATAACACTATAACAAAGCAACAATGAAAGACTATAAATAATATATGGAAACCAAAAAAAAACAATTAATAACACTAATTAAACAACGAAGACAATTTATGACAACAAGAGATAAAGAATTAAAACACAAATTAATAGTATTAGAAGTAAAATCAGAACAGAAATTAAGTTGCTAAAACAGGAAAAATTGGATAACTTCTGCTCTCAACTAAATGAAGAAACAGACCCAAGAAAATTGTGGTAACATCTAAAATGACTTACCAACAAAGAAACAACAAGAAAATACTCAACACTAGAACATAACAACACCTTAGCGCATATCAACAAAGAAAAAGCTGAAGTCTCCAGACAACAACTACAAAACACTTTCAAAACATACAATGACCCAGATATGAACAATTATTTTTACAATACAGTAAACAATGATGTAGCAAATAAGATAGAACTATACAAACCACTTTTCCTAGTCAATATAAACAACAATAACACAAACGAATATAATAATATACTTCTAACCAAAAAACATCATAATAACAGAACTCAAACAAGCAGTAAAAAACTCAAAAAACAAATCACCAGGAAATGACGGAATATAAGCAATTATCATCAAACAAGACACTCCGAAATTATTTGATCATCTATTAGCAATCTTTAATTTATTATTTTACTCTGGCTACATCCCTGTTTCTTGGAAGCAAGCCAATATACTAATGTTCTATAAAGAAGGTAAGCCAGCCAATAAACCAAACAGTTGTCGACAAATCAGTCTGACCAGCTGTGTAGGCAAAATTCTTGAACGAATATTAAGTAATAGACTCTCGACATTTTTGGAGAAAACATCAAAATTATCTAAGGAACAAAACGGATTAAGAAAATTTAGACAAACAACAGATCACTAAGTTAAATTAACTGAAACAATAATAGACAGCTTTAATAAAAGAGAATGCACTGTCGCTTGCTTCCTCGACATTGAAAAGGCATTCAACACTGTATGGTGTAATGATAGTCGGTTCCGTATGAATGAAATGGGATTATCTCTTAAAATTATTCCCTGGCTCTCTAACTATTTGAAAAACAGACAATGCAGAATAAGTGTAGCGGGAACCTTCTCGGAGTTCTTCACTCCAGTATCCGACGTCCCTCAAGGATGGGTGGTTAGCCCTGGTCTCTTCATCACGTATGTGAACAATATGCCACTTAAAGATCCAAATCATGGATACTCATCATAGTTCGACGATGATGGAGCAATCTGGAAAAGTTCCCCAACACCAGCAATAGTAGCCACAAATATACAACCACAATTAAACAGAATATGTGAATATTCTCCAAAATATAGAACCAAAATAAACCCAGCGAAAGCCCAAGTAGTGATATTTACAAAGTTAACGAAACAACTTAATGGACAATGCATCTAAATAATGTAAAAACTATAGTTTGGAGAAGAACAAACTATGCTAGGAGTCTAACAGGTAAAAACAGTGGAGCAACACCTGAAAACATCCTAAAAATATACAAAACATATATAAGACCTGTAATAGACGATGCAGCTCCAGCATGGATTAATATAAGCAAATAACAGCTCAAACCAAATTACAGTCATTACAAACATACATACGACAGCATCAGTGCACCTATAATCGCCTCTTCAAAGTTTATGCATAAATATTGAAACACACCAACAACAGCAGATAGACTCCTACATAGTACAATGAAATATTCTGATAAAAATTGGAGACAAAATGAACTACTATGCGATTTCGACAGGTACTACATATTTGATGAAGATGAACCTAAACACCTCTCCCCGATTAACTTATATATCAGAACATTTAGAAAAAAATATTAAACAATTAGAAAAATTATAATGATAACAGTAATATATATATATATAATAATTAAATAATAGAATAAAAACAGGCCACTTATGCACTAGACATTAGTGAGGAACTGTTGGTGAAAGGTACGTGAACATTGCCCTGATAGATACATTCCAACCTTATGTTTAGTTAAAACATGTTTAGAAGACCTAGCCAGGAGACTTGTTCCACAAAAAACAAAATCAACTAGCAAACAACCAACAGAAGAAGACAACTCTATTGACATCCAACAGCCAAACTTTACAGAAATTTTTAAAATTTATATTTTGCAGAAACACCAAAAAACAACATCTTAAACGATTTTTTCAAAGAATTTTCTCACAATTCTACTATTTCGAAGCTTTACTCAAACAAGTGGTTGAGTCTAAGAACGCAAAATGCATATTATTTCTTTATGTTCATTGGCCTTAAGATTTTGGCAAGCAGTGTATATATAATAATTGAATAATAAAATAAAAACTAGCCACCTATGAATTAGACATTAGTGAGGAGCTGTTGGTGAAAGATACATGGACATGTGGGTTACTCTGGCCCTCATGTAGTAATTATTAACACACTAAACAGTTCACACCAACAAAGAAAAGAAGGAAGGAAGAGGTCAAGTGCACCTGGCCCTCCTGGGTATATACATATATACCCAAACGAGAGAGAGAAAGAGATGTAAATATCATGAATTTTACAGAATATTTATGTATGACTAAACACAAAGCAATCAAAAGATGAATAAATAACTGTTGTAGTAAAGAACTAGTTAACGTTAATAAAACATTGATTAAAGTGTGTAACTTCTTTTTGTAGTAAAAATGTTGTGTGTTAAATTTAGGATGTTTTTAGAGCGCCTAATTTCTGGTGGATTACATGATTATAAAACCAGTTTATGTTAGTTTTGGCTATGTGTTTTTTATTCTATGAATATTAGAGGGGAAGTTTCAAACGTGTCATGTTAACGTTCAAAAATGTATCGTGTAGTTATTTTTATTTTTAACTATGAATTTTGTGACTTTATGTATTGAACGAATTTTGTTTGTTCATTTTAACAAGTTAAGATTTTCATTCTCTAATTGGTGTCATGTGACATAATTTATGCAGCATGTTGTGATGATTCATGACAAAAGGTTTGAGGGAATAGGTTTATGATAAAGCAAGACATAATGACATTATTATCTAAATTATATAAGTGCTGTATAAGGTATGGAGTGGTTTTTAATTGGACGCTTATTTTGATTAGGCGTAAAGTTAGTGGGATTAGTGAACTCTTGGTAAACCGTATATTTTTTGGTGTTGTCGGTTGGTTTATATGCGAAATATTACAAATTAGTAATAATTGTTCCTTTTATCAATATTCTGAGTTGTTCTCTCAGTTGTTTGTTCTACGTTGGGTTGAGGTAAGTTTGGCTGGGTAAACTTACACGTATCATTCAATATATTTATCAATAATGAATCAAACGATTCAGTTTTCTTTATTGGTTCATTGTATGACAATGTCTTCGTTCTTCCTAAGAAGTTTTATGCCTTTTCTTTACGATGATGTCAAATTTTGTTTTATAGACTTGATATTGTTTAGTAATTTTAAAGCTTCTTTACTAAATTCATCTACGAAGTTTTTTTAATGTACTTGCTTGGGGTTTGACATAGAAATTGCTCATTACATTACCCTTGTTTCTTTGGAATTTTTTATGTCTTTTTCTTTGCCTATAGATGAATTAGACGCGAATTCTTCTTGTGGTCTTTGATCAGTTGATGTTGATTTAAAATTACAGTTTGATTCTATTGTTACTTTCTTACAGAGATCTTCAGGGCTGATTCTTAAATCAAACTATTGTGCAACTCTGTTACCAATAAATAACGGGATTGAACATGACGGATCAGAGTGTGTAAAGTGTCTTCTGTACGTGTAAGTTCCGAGTCTCTGTAGGGCTTAGTGTCGGTAATAAGTGGGAGTTTTTGTTGGGTTTTTACAGTTCTTTTGTGTCTGCTTCTGTATATGTGTTCCGGGATTTTGTAGTGCTTAATGTCAGTTTTTTGGTGGGTTTTTTTCCAATTGTTTGTTGTCTGCTACTGTGTATGTGTGTATCGACTTTTAATACGGTTTTGTGCGTTGAATTCAAAAATATATATATTTCTTTGCAGAAATTACAAAAAATAACTGAAATTAACACCTGAATTCGGAAATATAATGCATAATTTTCTTAAAGACAACGAACGTTTAGCAAAAAAACAATATATCTGTCTAGAACTTGTTCTGCACAATAAATGTGATATTTATCAGTTTACCGTAAATTCCGGCGTATAAGTCGAAAATTTAACACCAAATTTCAAGTTTAAAATCCATCCTCGACTTATACGGCGGTGACGTTTATCATGACATGAATTCTAGTAAATTCAGATTCGAGAAAACCATCGCAAATCAAAATTATATAATATGACATATAGGTATTTATTTATAAAATAGTAAAATACTAGTAATCCTACTCAACATGAGATCGATCAAACACAAAGTCCCATTCCTCACCATTCAAGTGGTCATCGTAAGGATCCTCTTCTGGAATAATGTCATGCTCCACTGATGATGAGGGGATATCGTCATCCTCTTCCCATAACATATCATCCTCCGTACCGTCCATCGCATTGGTAATTGAGCATTTTTTGAATGAGTTGACAACGATTTTTAGATCAATAGAGTCCCAGGAATCTTTTACCCACTGACACACTGTAGGCAAAGATGCAGCACGCATATTTCCGGCGGCAGTGTAAGTTTTTTGACCCGATGCCATCCACTCATTCCACTTGGTGCGCATAGAATCCTTAAATGGTTTATTTAACGATACATCCAGAGGTTGCAGTACAGATGTTAATCCACCTGGAATCACCGCCATATCTGTTTTTTTCGATTTTAATGCTTTTTTCGTAGTATCCGTTAAATGTGACTTGAACATGTCCCACACTAACAACGATTTGGGTTTAAGCATGGCGCCTGGCCGACGGGCCCACACTTCGTTAATCCATTTGACATATACACTATCGTCCATCCATCCTTTTCTTGTACATGAACCACGACACCTGACGGAAACTTGTCTTTTGGCATTGTTTTTCTTTTAAATATTATCATAGGCGGCAGTTTCGTTCCATCGGCGAGGCAGGCCAATACGACGGTGAAGTGTTGTTTTTCGTGCCCTGTGGTCTTCACCAGAACTGTCTTTTCTCCTTTTTTGTTAATTGTAGTGTTGCCGACGACATCAAAAACATGGGCGTTTCGTCCATATTTCCAATGTGAGCCATATCGTATTCATTTCGTTTTCTTTGATTGATGACGAAGGTCTGGAATTGCGTGATCTTGTAGTCCAAATCTTTCGGTAGCTGTTGAGCAATTTTTGTCTTTTGACGAATGACCAGATCATGACGATGCATAAAACGAGAACACCAACTGACTGTTGCCTTAAAATCCATGCTGTTTTCTTTATTCTTAGCTGCCCATTGTAAAGCTTTCAGTCGGATAAGGGCTCTTGTTACGATTCTGCCACATTGACCTTCAGATAACACCCATGTCGCTATTTCCTTCTCTAATCTTGGCCATTTTGATTGATTTTGACCACGATTCGCACATTTGGTTAAGGGCAATTCTTTGATAGTGTTTTCTGCCTTCCTCCAATCTCTAACCAATTTTTCACTTATGCAATAGTGCCAACCTGCTGCGCTGTTGCTACTGTCTTTGGCTGCTTGAACGACTTTTATCTTGAATGCTGCATCATATTTCATCCTTCTTCGTGGTTGACTGGACATCTTGCTTGTTTAACGATTTATAATTATTTAAAAATTTGTCACTGAAATTTGTAACTGACATTTTGAAACTGGATAGACAGTTAAAAATTCATTCAGAGCCGATTGGTCAGCTAATTTCCTAGCTAAGCGTAGCAAGGTTAGACACACCAGATAAAAGAAAATCAATAAATTTGTCTAGACAGGAATACCGTAAGGTGCATAAAACGTGACACTTCTTCTTTTAGTGAAAGCCTTATTTGTCGAGCAAGCATGTCATGTTGGCCAATCAACGCAGATTTCTCACTTTACTTTGGCAAACTAAACGTCACGTGAGTGAAAGCGCGGCGAAGCGCACGAATGAGTCAGCAAAAATGAATTCTCAGAACACGTAGTGACAGAACTTTTGCTCTCTATTGTAAAGTGCAAATCTGTCATTTTTATGCCGACCAGAGGCGAGGCGTAGCTAGTCACAGCGGATAATAAGAATTCTTGAAAATGGCGCCGTCTGACAAAGTCTGCTGATGACGCAGTTGATTATTGAATATCACTTCCTTAGCTACACCTCGCCGCTGATGCCGACTGAAATATTCCGACCAAGCGATTTGAGCCAGAGAAGGAAGTCGACTTATACGGCAGGTACATGTCAAAATCATGATTTTTTAGGCCAAACTTATAGACCTCGACTTATACGCCACGTCGACTTATACGCCGGAATTTACGGTATTTGTATACTTGGAACAAAAACGCTCAAATGAAACTTCCAATGCAACATCAATTCTTTTCTTTTCTAATAATTATTACTGCATTCGATTTTGATTGAAGAAAGTGAAGGGAAGAAACCCATAGATGATTGAGGTAACGATTGCTATACATGCGTTTGCAAAGATATTAATCTAGGCCTAGATATATGAATAATCTGAATAACATAACGATACATCATATTGAGAAAAGTTCAATGGCCAGAGAAATGTGTGAAACCTTATATTGCTTTACTTTTATCTTTCGTGGTTTGGCAACGTGATGGAGACGCATTCGTGACTCGCTTACTTTAGCAAAGTTTGGATGTGATCATACAACTACATGTGAAGTTATTTTTTATTTACCTAATCCATCTCTTCTTTGTGTTTATTCTTTGGGGAATCTAAAAAGGGGACAAGTTTTTGCTCTGACTGTTGACTACAGTTGGACACGATCACGGCACCATTACCAGTGGTTTTGTACCTAAGCTGCCGAACACTTGTAGTTTGTTTAGAACCAGTGAGCGCGTTGATACGGTAATGTTACGCCACATTTCAGGTCTTCATAGGTTTAAATATGTTTATTATGTCTGCACATAATATACCATACACATTAATACACATTTTTTGTCAGTATTTACCGCTTGCTCTTTCTTTATATTTTAAAGAATAACACAAGTATTTTATGTTTTTTATATTCAGAAAAGAAAAGCTTCGTAATAGGAATACTTTTTCTGCGTCTGATTAATAACTTTGTCAAGAAAACAAAATGACTGACAGGATTTCCTAGAATTTCTTGTATAGTGTTTTATTGTTTTGTTTACTTCTCACTGTTTTGTTGTAAGCTATATTCTCGATGTGACAATTTTCTTGTTTACTATAGAGATCTGATGATTATGGATATGACACTGGGTTTAGAACGTTGACAAAACTAATAGTCGTAGAATAATAATACATAGAGAGCTCAAAATAAGGCATTACCAAGAGATTTTATAAACTTTGTATTAGTTCGATGAAATTTATCGTCTGTTCATATACTTGAACATATTGTGAGAAAATTAGTAAGTTCATTTGTGACTTTTCGTTATTAGTGTTTTAGGGTAACAGTAGCTAGATATGCAGAAGTATCCACTGTAACATTTTGCATTTGCAGTTAGGCCTACAACACATAAAATGACCAGAGGAAAATTGAAATAAAATGAATTTACCTAACATATGCACTGTATAAAATGTTTATAATGATGATATAACAATGTTTCGTTTCTTGATGGTAATGAGAGAACTTGATTAATAATCATTTTGAGCCATTTGCGTGTAAAAGATGACCTTGTGAAATACATTAATACTCTAATTACTATGTGTGGGCATGTAGGGTGTTCAAACTGATTTTGTAAATTTCATAACAACTTTTAATATTTTAATAGGCCTGGCATGCCCGAGCGCGATAAGGCATGCGCTCGGAATCTGAGGGTCGCGGGTTCGCATCCGTGTCGCGCTAAACATGCTCGCCCTCCAAGCCGTGGGGCGTTATAATGTGACGGTCAATCCCACTTTTCGTTGGTAAAAGAGTAGCCCAAGAGTTGGCGGTTTGGTGGTGATGACTAGCTGCCTTCCCTCTAGTCTTACACTACTAAATTAGGGACGGCTAGCACAGATAGCCCTCGAGTAGCTTTGTGCGAATTTAAAAAAAATATTTTAACACCACTAACTGTATAAGAAAAGTTCTAGAGAAAAAAATATTATTCTGATTAAGATATTCGTGTTCTTCTTTTTGATTGGTAAATTTTATATGTTTCTTCACAAAAAATGTAGTAATGTATTTTCTGTTTCGTTGATTTATATATATCTTTCCTCGCCCCAGTGTATATATATGTTTTCTAATTGTCCGATTCATATATTTGTTGCGTTAACTAATTTTCACATTTTAATATTTCGTCTTCAGTATATTTATGAGTTTCAAGTACTTTAATGATCGTAATAAGTCAGACGCAATCCCTTCAGTGTTTTTGCTGATGACAGAAGTACACGGTTTTTTTTTATTTGTGGGTTTCTTACTTTACGGTGAACCTAAGTTTCGGAGAACTGAGGTATGGAACAGTCAGGGTTTAGATTTGTTTGTTCTAAAGAACAAAACCACATTGAGCTCTAATGATTTCTCCACTGTTAGGATTGTAGCTAACTCCTTATTTTAATCTTGTAAAACCGTAACTCTACTGTTGTCTCACCGAAAAACTCTATTGTTCGTGTTTTTGTTTTCATGCAGTTCCATGTTCGCACCACGATTGCCGCAGTTGTGTAACGATAAAGTAAAGCCATAGTCTCACTGAATGTGCTTGTGTGTTTTATTATAACAAAGCCACATCTTGCTCTCTGCTGAGTCTACCTAGAGGAATCGAAGACTGTTGCAAATCCGTAGACTTACCGCTGTATTAGCGGACGCAGTCTCACGGATAGCTATTCGTTAAGACAAGGATACTGAAACAACTGGCGGTGAGTGTTGTTGATTTGATGTCGTTTTTACGGTTCAGAATTATAGTCGGCTATGCGCAAATACCTCTGTTTTAGCGTTTTCTGTAAAAATATTGAATTTTAAGCAATGCTTAAGAATATTTACAATTAAAAACTATGTAATTAAAACTGTAATTGTATAGAAAACAACCTAATACTAACGATATTCATTGTTGTGAAATAACCAAATGTTAAAATTATTCAGTAAATTTATTTGTTTGGATTTGAGCACAACGCATTACAATTGGGCATCTGTGCTCTGTTAAATAACTTGAATATTTTTTCCAGTAATTTTCATTCACAGTCTAGCACAATGAAGAACATGAAAATTCGGCCGTATATTTCTGTATTTGGATGCTTTCTGATCCATTTTGGACTTGGTACATTTCCTACCTTCGGTAACTTAAATCCATACTTGACATCGTACCTGAAAACTGAGTTGACGGAACAGTAACTTATGGAAAAGTCAGCTGGGTAGTGTATACGTTTTACGTTGGTGTATCTTTCATACATTTTAGAGGTTGGTTAGGTCTTCAGGTTGGACGACGTAAAGCCATGATCTTTGGCTTGTCCTGCTTCATGTAAGATACCCATAACTCGATTGGATTTTAAACTAAGAACAGAGACTTTTCTTTCGTTATCTGACGTGGAATATTAATGAGAATATATTCTGTGGAAATTCAATTGGAAGGTTTACTAAAGACACAACATTAAAAGTGAAGGCGCTTTTCAGTTTGATAAACTGTTAAATTCTTATGTTAATAAACTTTATTTTAATACAGTTTCGTGCGTTGAATTCAAAAATATATATATTTCATTGCATAAATTATAAGGAATAACTGAAAGTAACACCTGAGTTTGGAAATATAATGCATAATTTTCTTAAAAAGATATTCGTTTTCTGCATCTAGGAAGCGAAGTAAAATCACAGAGATAAAAATCTATCATAAAATTATTGTAGTGGTCCCCGCCGGTTTTCAGTATATCCGTTTACGTGAAGTTCATCTTTGACAAAGTTGGTACTTGTGTATTCTTTGGCCACCAACATGTAATCAAAATTTTCTGTTTTTAGAAGTTTCTTTCTAATAGCAAAGTCACATTGGACTATCTGCTATGTCAACTGAGAGGAACCGAACTGCTGATTCTAGCGTTTTAAATCCCAAGACTTACCACTGTACAAGCGGGAAACTTGTAAGAAGGAGTGTTCATTTTTATCCGGTTCCCTTTCTCATTGAATGTGATTCACTACAAATGTTTATTGTTTGTTTGTTTATTGACAACTCCATATAGTCGGTCAAAAAGAAATGTGTTGCTCATTTGGTGTTTTATCATTTATTGGGAATAATTTTGAAGGATTGCAAAAAAATATACCCATTGCTCTTGGAACTTGAAATGTGTCCATAACCATTGTAAAATAATTTCAGTTTTAATTCGTAAACCTATAAAGAACAAGAATAATCGTCCTTTTTCAGTGCTGTCTTTCTGTTTTCTGTTCAAAGAAATACATATTATTTTTACTTCAGCGCATGAAATTGTGTAAGAATAGCGCCAATGTATTTGATACATGTATTTCGCTTATTTTCTTAGGTAGTTTTTCGGTATTAGGCCTTTTATTTTCGATTTGTATTTCCTGATTTACAGACGCAAATGCCGAACCTAACAACTCTCTGGAACATTTTAGGGTTATAGAGTGCTTTTGTAACAGTTAATTTTTTTTTCAACTCTAGAGGGGCGATCGCTTCGACATACTGGAGCATAAAGGAAGGCTTAGCACCTACAATTTTCACGTTTGGTGCACTTCACGTTTTGGGCCCAATGACTGCTTATGGCCAACTAATAGTCACTTCAATGGAGGTATGAGAGTATTTAATTTATGTATAGTAATATGTAACTATATTAATTTAAAAAGAAAAACCTATGTATGATGCACAGATATTTTAAAATCCCAAGATAATTTACGCATAGGTGTTTCTGTTTGTTTTATACTTGTGACCTTGTCTAACTATTTTGAAACATTGACATTGTTTAGGTGTTCCTAATTAAAATATTATCCAAACTTAACTTTCGCTAAAGAGTGCAAAAGCGATGGCGTCACACATTTCCCATAGTTCTAAACAAACAACAAGTATTGGTGAAATAGCACGGAAATCGCTGTTTATTTTCAATCAAAGTCAATCAGAAGGGGAAAAATCAGTACCGGTTATATGTGGAGAGTTTTCAGTACGCAGAAAGTATTCTAATACACTCTGTGCATGCAGATATGAAGAAGAATACATTTACTATTACGGTCAGTAATAAGTATATTATTTTAGGCGAAATTGACAAATATCGCGTTTATTGTCCAGAACAAATTGTTTTAGGTAGGTATATTATTTAAAGCTAAACTGATAAATATCGCGTTAATTGTCCAGAACAAGTTGTTCTAGGTGTGCTATCTGATAAGTATCTTATTTCATGTGTATATTTAGATTCCATATTGTATGATGTGAATAGTGATTTTCAATACAAAAATGCAGATGAAACAAACTACCCTATTCCACAATACATAACTATAAGAAAGAAGATAATATTTACTATTATTGTTTTAATAACACTAATGTTAATTCATAATAACTACACTGAATAATATTACGAGGAAGAAAATAACTTTTATTACGATAACCCCAAAATAATGTATTCATCAAATACAAAATTATTGCTTTAAAAATGTTTTAAAATTTAGGTATTGTATACCATATTTATTATTCCTTGAAATAAAAAAAAACTTATTGAATACATTACATTTTTTAAATTTGTTCTGAATAATGTATTATGGGACCAGTGGCACAACGGTATGCCATACATGTGGCTGGCAGAGTACACAGTCCTTTTGTAGTCTTGTACTGAATTTAAAACAATCAAATTTACTCAATTTATTCATAAACCGAAGATATTGCTAATATATCACGAAAACGTGCAATTGTTTTAGTTATTAGAGAATTAATAAACACGCTAAATTAAGACCTCTGATGGAACATCAATTCATTCGTTTGTTATTATTATTTCATTCGATTCTTCGTGAGGAGAGTGAAGGGAAGAAACTCGTAGATGATTTAGGTGACGATTGCCATATATGCTTTTGCAATGATATTATTAAACTAGGCCTAGATTTTGAATCTTTTGTTTATTCTTCGGGAAATTTAAAAAAGTAACAAGTTTTTTTGCTCTGACTGTTGTTTGCTGTTGTTCGCTGTGACGACATTTTCAATGCGTTTACCTATGAAGCCGACAACGTGTAGTTTTTTAGAACGAGCGAGCGTGTTGATATGGTAACTTGAAGTCACATTTCGGGTCTTTATAGGTTCATAAATGTATAAGATTTATAATCATTAACGCTTTCAAGTATGATTATTATGTCTGCTTTTGACGTAGGCCTATAGACTGATACGAATTCTTTTATCAGTATTTACCGCTTGCTCTTTTGTATGTTTTTTAAATTTTTTATTCAGTGGTTTCCAGAGAAGAAAAGCATAGTAATAGGAATACTTACTTCAGGATATGCTGCTACTCCTCTTTTAATGAACAATGTACAAACGTTTTTCGTTAACCCTAACAACCTGGAGCCTGCGTCTGATGGGTAAGATTGTTAGAAAAAAAGTGACGGAGAGAATTTTGTAGAATTTTTTATACTGCTCGCTGTGTTGTTGTAAGCTATATTCTTGATGTGGCAATTTTCTTCTTTACAAGAGATACCAACTGATTGTTGATGTCACACTATATATAGAACGTTAATAAAACCAATACTCCCAGAATTATAATACATGGAAAGCCTAACATGAGGCATGACCTGGCACCTATGTGTGATGGATAAGATTATCAGAAAAAAAATGACGGAGAGAATTTTGTAGGATTTCTAAGTTCATTTGTGACTTGATGTACTTACCATTATCAGTGTTTTAGAATTACACTCGCTACATATGCAGTAGTATCCATTCAAAAGTTTTATATTTGTAGTTTGGCCTACAACACATAAAAATGGCCAGAACAAAATCAAAGAACAAATTAATAAATTTTTATTCTTATACAGACTGGGTCTCTTTCAGAGTTGGAATGGAGGCAGTATGTGTTTCATATTATAACGAGTTTACATAACAAATGCACACTATAAAATATCTATAATGATTATATAACAATTTTTAGTTTGCTTATTTTACATTACTGTAATGAGAGAATTTGATTACTAATGATATTTGGGACACTCGCCTGAAAACACAGATGAAATTTTGCAAGACAGTAATACCATAATTATAAGGTGTGAGTTGTGGGGTGTTTGAATCTGATTTTGAAAATTTCATGACAACTTTTAATAATTTTTAATACCACGAATAATGTAGGGAAAGTTCCAGTAAAAAAATACGTTTTATTCTGATTGAGATATTCATATTTTTCCTTCTGATTGGTAGTTTTTTGTGTTCCTTCACACTGACGCAGTTACATATTTTCTGAATGGTAGATTTATACATACTTTCTCGCCCGAACGTATTTGTTTTTTTAATTGCTCAGTTCATATATTTTATTCGATTAATATATTTCTATATATGTTGCATTATCTAATTTTCACATTTTGTCTTCAATACATTTATATGTGTTTCAGATACTTCGATGATCCTGATGTTTTAGACACAGTTCCTTCAGTGTTTTTGTTGATGGCAGGAGTACACGGCTGTTTTTTATTTGTGGGTTTGTTGCTCTACAGTGAACCAAAGTCTCGTGAAGTTGAGGTAGGAAACAGTTAGTGTTAGATTCGTTTGTTCTATGAAAGAAAGCCTAATTGGACTACATGTTTTATTTACTACGGAAAATCTAACTCTTGATTTTAATCTTCCAACTCCATGAATTCCATGCTGTCTCACAGAAGGACTCTGTAGTCAGTACAAATAAATAAATAACTTACTGTTCGTGTTTTTGTTTTCTTTGAGTGTCAAGAAAACAACAGTTCTTTTCTCTTCTGTTTTACAAATTCATCAGTAACTAATGAAATGAAATAAACTTGTAGTTGTTGTTAACAATTAGTGAAACGAAAATAGCTTGTGATACGTTTGGTGACACTAAACTTTGTAATTGCAGAACTCGGATGAACCTGAAGCTGTCGACCTTGAAACAATCAAACCAAGTTGTAAAGAAAGTTTGACTGCTTCCAATCTGGACCAGAAAGAACTAGATAACACTGTGGACATCAAGGAAGTGACCAATGAGAAGCCCTCAAAACCAAACAGTTCTATCTGCTAGTAATAACGGCTGTCTGTTCTTTTCACTCAGTAACATTCGTGAACACATTCTACAAAGTATGTGACGTCACATTTAATATTATCTATAATAAAGTAAACTGGCGTTATGGGGCCAGTGACGGATAAGGTTATTAAGGACTTGTAATTCTGTTTGCTCCTGAACATTAAGATTTCATAATTTGTTCCTAAATTAAGGTTCTATGACAACAGCTATAACTGTCTGAGATGAAAGTAAACGGATAAAGTAAATTATTAAATAAACAATCTCAACTGAATTTATCATTTTCGTGAATCAATAAACAGTGCAGAATTGATTAAGTTAAAATATAATAACTGTAGAATATGTAATGATGTCTTAAAATGTTATTTTCATGCAGATATATGTATGTGTGTGTGTGTATATATATATATATATATTTCTAGATATTTGGTCAATCATTCATTCACGATGATACATTTCTCGCTTCTGTTGGTTCTGTGTCCTCAGCGTTTCATGCACTTAGTAGAGGCTTGATAGGCGTAATTCAACAAAAACTTCTTACAAGGTGTGTTTATGTTCATATTATTAAAAAATGTTAATTGCTTCATATTTTTAGAGAATAATCAGAATATCTATTTTTAAAATATTTTGCAACCTATATAAATAAATACTTTTATTATTATATAAAATACAATAGCTAGAATCTTTTACGTGTAGACTTTTGGCATCACATCTGACGTGTTTAATTATAAGGGCAAAGCTACACAATGAGTTATGTATTCCTCTTGCTAACTGCTGGTATCGAAACCCAGTTTTTACATTGGCAGGCCTTACTTACGATGAGCCATTGAAGATTTTCTAATGTGGATATCTACTACATCCCTGTGGTACACGAAATAAACCATTTCAAAACAATGTTATAGAAAAAACAACAAAAAAGCTACGCATTGTGTCATAAAAATGAATATAACAAATACAAATTAAAAGCTAAAGTAAAATATAGTTGAAGGTGAAAATACTATTAATATGAAGCTCAGATATAAAGATCTTTAACGCCTTAAAAATTTAATTATTATATTTTTCGCTAAGCTATTCGAGGACTACCTGAGCTAGTTGTCCCTAATTTTAAAGTGATGGACTGGAAGGAAAGCAGTTACTTTATTCCACAAACCGGAAAATATTTGCCTTTTTAACTATGAAAAGTGAAATTGATTGAAACACCTCAACGACTGAAAGTTCGAGCATGCTCGGTGATAGGACTTGTACCAGCTTTTCGCATATTTAGAGTTGACTGACCTATTTAACAGGTTTATCTGAATAATGGTACATTTAATTAAAACAATCTGGTGAACTAATGTTATTACATTACTCATAATAATATGCTGTCGAATGGTTTGTTAATTGGTATACAGTAACACGCAAGTCTAGTGAATACTATTATTTGTGATTGCAATTTCCTGTTTATTATTCAAAATTAACATAATTTGTTGTGTTTGATTTACGAACAAATGCATTTTAAATTTAGAATATTTTTTTATTTTACAGACAACTGTTTTAATTTTGTTCGGAATGAAGACGATCTTATTATTCACGTTGATCCCGACATCTACCGGGGGAAAAACGATGTTTTTAATATGGGTTATTGTTTTGTATGTCACCTTTCCACAGTTTCGTTTGTATCCCAGCTATTAATGCTGAAGTGTTTGGAATGAAGTACACCGTTGTTATCTATGGAATGATTCTATTTATGGTGGTAAGACCATGGGAGCTAAAGTAATAGAATATCTTTTTAACTAAGCCTAAACCATGCAGAACACATATATGAGTTGATGTCATTTTAATTAATAAAATCTAAAGATATTTGCTCGCTATTTTTAGTCATGACGTATTTATCTCGTATTCCATACAAGCAGTTCTGACAGTGATTTATCAAAGAACATTTTATTAGAATAATAGTAATAAGTATAATTAATTTAACATTCTCAGCAAACAAATGCTGTTGCCCCTCCTTACTCCAGCCGTAACTCTATAAACTCACAACGCTCAAATTAGGGGTTCGATTCCCATCGGTAGGCTCCGAATGTAACCGCAGGTGGTTTTGCTATACGATAACACATACACAAATGGCGTCTTTTCCTTTTAATTAATAAGGAAAAAAGGTGGAGATTTCTGTATGAAAATATTTTTTCATCCTAATCAAAACTTTATTGTTATTATCGTTGTAAGATTCAACTGAATTAGTAAACCATCAGGATATTATAGCTCCTATGGTAGCTGGAAAAGCGAAGTATTAGATTAATAAAGCCACGTTCTGGAAATATAGGTCGTGGTTTTATTTACATTAATAAAAGGATCGAAAATTGGATGGGAATCGAGATATTTTATTTCTAGTTACGACTCGTCTAATTTCCTCATTTTACGCGAAATATAAAATATTTGTTAGACAAATTATTTTCATTGTTTTACTTTTGTTGATGATAAAGTTGTTTTGTGTCTCAAACTAGGGTGTGTCAAGTATCGTGTGGCCTGTCATCTTTACTGAATTAATACGAATTTTAGGATGGTTTGGAATGTTTTGTATAATGGCAGTTTTCTTCTATAGATGGGAATTTTATTGTGATATAAATCATAACTTACTATTCTTCATTACTATCAGTAGTAAAAAAAATCATTTGGAATAAAGCTGACACGTGTTGTGCTTTAAATAATATTTAATGGTTGGAAATTTTAATAAAACACGAATTCGGCATATGTTAATCCTGTTTGTTTTATAGTACTTCATAATTTCGGACTTGAGAAGGTGTAGTGATATATACTTGATATGGTTTTCGGTTGCCAGGTATCCTTGTTACCATTTTGTTTCCAGAAACTACCCAACAGCAAACGGAAACTTCTAAAGCACGAGATAACGAGGAAAGACGTAACTATGGAAATGCTGCTTTTAAAGAATATTAAACATTTGTTCTGAAATAAATAACGTACCTCCTCCCCAGGGGCTGTCTGGAATTTCACTTGTTGTCTTTAGCTATGTTGACTCGACGTCTTTCATTACACTTTTCAATCCCGGGTCTTGACGGATTATATTTTGGCACAGATAGCCTAGTGTTTTTGCGCCATTAAACACCGACCCAACTTTCATCACAGGAAATTTTACTGATTTAAATATTCAGAGTGTTAAACGTAATTACCATCTAGATAAATACAACACACGCTGACTAGAATCATCATAATGTCTCAGACATACTGTACTATCACACAATATAGAATCAAAAATACACACCTAGAACAACTTGTTCTGGACAACGAACGCGATATTTGTCAGTTTCGCCTAAAATAATGTACATATTACTTACCGTAATAGTAAATGTCTTCTTCATATCTGCATGCATAGAGCGTCTTAGAATACATTCTGCGTGCTTAAAACTCTTCATATTTAACTGGTAGAGATTTTTCCCCTACTGATTGACTTTGAAAATAAACAGCGATTAAGTTTGTATAATATTTTAATCAAGGTTTTTTATTATTTTTAATTCAACGTATGAAATTGTGTTAGAATGACGTTTATTAAAGTAAAAATGTAACAGTTCATCAAATCGAAAAGCGACAGAGTATGTAATTATGTTTTCTTTTATTTAAGCATCAAAACTCACTAAATAGGTCTTTGGTCTTTCTTATGAGCTAGAGTATTTAATTTATGTATAGCAATATGTAACTATTTTAATCTTGAAATCAAAACCTATGTATGATGCACAGACGTATTTAGAAATCACAAGATTTTATGCATGGAAGTTTTTGTTTGTTTCATACTTGTAACCTCGTGTAACTATTTCGAAAGATTAACGTTGTTTAGGGTTACTGATTAAAATATTTCAGAAACTTAACTTTCGCTAAAGAGTGCAGAAGCGATGACGTCACACATTTTCCATAGTTCAAAACAAACACCAAGAAGTGGTGAAATAGCGTGGTAATCACTGTTTATTTTGAATCAAAGTCAATCGGTAGGAGAGAAAATTTGTACCAGTTAGATGCGGAAGCTTTTCAGTACGCAGAAAGTATTTTGTGCATGCAGATATGAAGAACAAGAATTTAATATTACGGTCAGTAAGTAATAGGTATATTATTTTAAGCATATGCTGACAAGTATCGCGTTCATTGTCCAGAACGAGTTGTTCTAGGTAGGTATGTTATTGTAGGCTAAACTGATAAATAGCGTTTACCAGGTTGGTTCGTTTCATCTGCATTTTAGTATTCGAAATCACTATTCACCTTATACAATATGGAGCTGATATTCACACATGAAATAATATACTTATCAAATTGTACACCTCGGCCATTGATTGTTTGAAGATAGCTTGTTCGTTGATTTACCTTAATCGTTTTTTGTTAGAATCGAGTATTCCAGGTTAACCTACAGAAGGTCAAACCGAGAAATTTTAGCCAATTTGTAAGGTTGGTTTGTGTGTCACATAGCTTGCGTTCAACGTATCTACTTTTGTTATTTTGCTTAAGCCTACGCTAAAAGATAATAGGTTGTTTTTTTTTATGTGGGTTAAGTAGCAAGCGGCATGTGTTGAGTCACTGGATGTGGTTTAGAGTAGCTAGTATTCTGTTTGCTGCCTGTAGGGGGCTACGTGACGTGTTCCATACTGTGATGTTGTTGGCGTACTCTGAAGCTTGTATTTTGGGAGCCTCTGAGAGATTTTCTATTTAATAATTGGAGCAGGTATTTTGTAGTTACACAGTTTATAAATAAGGCTCGTTGTGCCAAACAGAATCGAAAGTTTTTTTAAGTCCAGGAAAACGCCGATTGTAACTTGGTTGCGATTAAACTCTTTGTTTGTTAAACCTATTAAAATGTGACTAAATGCTCGATTGCTGTTCGTTTTTGCATGATGCGTTTTGTGTATCGGAAACGAGCTTATTGAATTAAAGATGTTAAAGCAATCTGGTTGTAACCATCTTCTGCAATGGTTTACTGTTTCACAATCTTATTGGTTTTGTAACCAGCTGGACTATTAGGGTCGTCACTGTTTTGGGGATGACACTAATTACTTCCGATTTCTACGTATTTGGGTAATATCCTGTTTTTTAGGGTTAAGTCAGACATCTTTGTGATTAGTGCATCGTAAATGTGTTTTAAAATCATTTTTCTAATGTAGTTCCCATAGAGGTCAGCGTATTTTGTTTTTAATTTTTTAGTTTCTTAATGTAAATCTTCATTTTGGCTTTGGTGAAGAGGTTGTATAATAGTGTCTACGTGTGTGTTAAGAGGGTTGATGCTTAATGGAAAATTGGGAGTAACTATGTCTTAGATAATTATGGTCTTGGTTGTTATTGGAAATGTTTGTTAGGAGTGGTGAAGACTGTAGAATAGTATTTGAAAATATTGGTTTAATCTTCGTTTGTGATGTTTTTATGTTTTATTGTGAGATATATTTAAGATTTGTCGTTGCAAAATTGATTTCAATTTTTCAAGAACTTTGCGTGATCATTTTCCGTTGTTTCCTATTGACTGACAGAAGCTTTACCAGTTTCCAATATGGATCCCCCCAACAGAACTGCGGTATGTCTGCAGACTTTACTGCTAAAATGGGGTTTCCATTCTTGTGGTGGGTGTAGCACGGATAACCTTTTGTGCCCGGCATGGCCAGGTGGTTAAGGGGCTCGACTCGTATTCCAAGGGTCGCGGATTCGAATCCCTTTACATTAAACATGCTCGCACTTTCAGCCGTGGGGGCTTAAAAATGTAACAGTCAATTCTACTATACGATGATAAAAGAGTAGCCCAAGAGTTGGCGGTGGGTGTTGATGACTAACTGCCTTCCTTCTAGTCTGACACTTTTAAATTAGGGATGGCTAACGCAAATAGCCCTTGTGCTGGGATACGTTTAATTTTTTTGATGCGGTTGTTTGTGTCTTTTATTAAGGTTTTAGACTTAAGGCTGGTATTTACAGTGAATGAGATTGGGTTTCAGGAGTTGAATTCAGGTTATTTCGAGTTTTATTTTGTGCATGTTTTGACTGATAATGGTTTGAAGTCGGTGGTACTTTGTAAGTGGAAAGTGGTGCTGTTGTTGCGTGATTAGGAGTAGGATGTTGTAATATGTTTGTTTGTTTGAAATTAAGAACAAAGCTACACAATGAGCTATCCATCACGGGTATCGAAACTCGATTTCAAGCGGTGTGAGTCTACTAACATAGCGTTGTACCACTGGGGGAGGGTCTACGTAAATTATATCAATTATACGACTTTATCTTTAGATTGGGGAAGGATACGTTAAGATCTTTCTGAGCGAGTAACATTAACGCTTGAGAATTCTGTGATTTGTCCCCCGCTGGTACAGCAGTAAGTTTATGGACATACAACGCTAAAATTAGAGGTTCGATTTCCCTTGATGGACTCAGCAGATAGCCCAATGTGGCTTTGCCATAAGAAAACACACACACACACACACATTCTGTGATTTAGGTACTTTTAAAGTTATAGCTAGGAAAGGAAAATTATTGTCGGGTGACAGAAAGATTTCATTGATTGTTATTATGTCTACACTAAAATTTTGGTTAAGGTTAAATAGTTCGTGTTAGATTTTTTGTATCTTTTCAACAACCTTGAATGTTTATATACAAAAATTTGAGTCTTTTAACTTTGACCTAGGATAAGTGAGGTTGATTTTTCCGCCGATTAACGTGTTCAAGTTACGGGAGTCAACATCGTGGAGGGCAAAGTACTTGACTTCAACCGTTGGTGGCCAGTTCGATGCAGCTTTGGATAATAGCTATCTGTTCTGCATTTGACAGTAGCTTACTGGAAGATCTAGTACAAGGGCTTACTGTTAGATCTGGTACAAGGGCTTAATAGTAGCTGTGGTACAAGAGCTTACTGTTAGATCTGGTACAAGGGCTTAATAGTAGCTGTGGTAAAAGAGCTTACTGGTAGATCTGATACAAGGGCGTACTAGTGGCTCTGGTATAAGGGCTTACTAGTAGATCTGGTATTTATGTGTGTCGAGGTAATCAAACTTGGTCACCAATCAGCGGACTGGGGTTTAAGTTTCGAGTGGAGACTGGAACTGAATGTTTTCTTATTTCTTCACCCCATGTGGTGGTGGAATATTTGTTGAACTGGTGTAGGCCGGGTTATCAGGTAAACAACAAGAAAGTCTCCAACTTGCTTTGCACTAACAAAAACGAAAAAAACAAAACACGTCGTAACATGGTTTTGTAGTTGTTAGGAGAAACTGTTTGTTGTGATAGTATTGATTGATCGTAGCATTTGTACTCTATTACGAAAACAAACATAAAAAAAGCGTATATTACCAAAAAGAAAAAAATTTTATGACATGTTCTGCACGGAAAAGTGTTCGCATGGTTCTCTTTAGTGGAAAACAACTCATTACATCAAAACGATTTAATTTTCAGACTTCAAACGTTTTATCCTATAAACCATTTTGTTTTTATAAATTACAAGTGCATATAATTATTGATAAAATACAACTTGTTTTTATTAACAACACCAGTTTCTCAGTACTACATTTCAAAATAACATCAATAAAGATATAATCAAACTCTTATATACCGTCCAAGTGATAGTTGTGTTCTTGTTGTGAGGAGGGTACTTTTAATTAAAACTGTGTTCTGTTACACATACAACAATTATTTTTCCAATTGTCAGAATCCCGAATACCCCAAGTAGGTATTTTTTTTAAGGAGTTGTTTTTAGTGTGACAATAAATAGATGACGCTGGAGTTTTGGTTTCTTACATAAAAACTAACATGGTAAAATTGAGACGTGTATGTGTTTTACATGTACATATAAATATACACAAATCTTCTCTATTAGTTTAGGGATAAAGGTGAGGAATATCATATTTTTCAGAATAGGTTATTATTTGATTACATTTTTATTTCGATTCATTAAGAATAGCGTTGCTTACGTCTTTGACCACCTGAATATTTCAAATATTAAAAGGGCATGGGGTAAAATAAATGTTTAGAACAACTACATGTAGTTATATTGTGTATCTCTAGCTAAACAATCATTAGCTGTGGATTCTCAAGTATATTTAAGACATACCCACTTACATTTAGCCATCTGGCTCATATTCTGAAATAGTGAAACTTTCTGTTAAAGATCTGAAGTTGCTTCTCTTCATACGGTGGCTCGCTGTTTTCAGGTAAGGGTTAAACCTTTTCAGATAGTTTTAAACATAATTTCTCTCCACACACACACACACACACATGTAAAACTGCGTATTTATATGTACGTTTAAACATCTTTCTATTTTATCTATTCTTGGCCCGACATGGTCAGCTGGTTAAAACGCTCGACTCATAATCTGAGAGTTGCGGGTTCGAATTCCCATCGCACCAAACATCCTAGTCTATTCCTTGTCAAAAGAGTATCCCAAGGGTTGGCAGTGGGTGGTGATGACTAGCTGCCTTCCCTCTAGTCTTACACTACTAAATTAGGAACGGCTAGCTTAGATAGCCCTCGTGTAGCTTTGCGCGAAATTAAATAACAAACAAACTATCCTTATTTTTATTTTTTCTCTGCCTTTGTATCTATTAGCCTAAGTGTCTGTCTGCTAGTCTACCTCTCTCGTTAACATATTTTTCCGTAAACTTATACTTACTTTTATGTAAAACTGACGAACTTGAGCACAAAATATTAATTGACTAGTACCTGACGTTTCGGTTTACGCCTTTATGAAAGGTCTATGAACGTCACAAGTTAGCAAACTAATTTTTAATGACATTGACCAAAAACAAAATATACCACAACAATATAACAGAAAAATTTTACGTGATACAAGTACACTTGAACAGTGTTTTACTTTAAATGTGTTTCTCGTCATAATGAATCAAAAGTGATTCCTGATATTTTCTCAATAGGTTAATCAGCGATTATTTACATATAAGTTCGAACATCATCTTCTTCACTCTTGATGTTGTTTCTATGTATCCTTTCTTTCCTATAGAAGAATGTATAAAATCAGTTATGAATATTTTTAGATCGACCAGCTGTTATACTACCATAGATATTCTTAGAGAAGTTACTGAAAATTTTCTCGAATTTATTCTCAGCAACAATTGCTTTAAATATGATTCAACTCCCTACAGACGAAAGAAAAGCATCGTTATGGAAATAACATGGCTGTCGTCAATTTCCTTGAATCATCGTGTTTTACTCAGTGCAATTTTGAAACTAATCTTATACCAACTAAATGGAACAGATGTGTCGACGATATATCGGATAGAAGGAATCGTGTACTCCCTTCTCTTATGTAATTGGTTGAATTTCCTAATAATCAATACTCCAACATAGTACTCACTTATTCACACCGAAAATGGCCAGAAATCTATACCCTTTCTTTATCCATGGTCACTACAGCAAACAGCAAGTTTGTTACTTCGATATATTCTAAACCATGTGTTAAACCTATTATTCTACATTATAACTCACATCATCCACCAGCTACAAAACGAGATGTCATTATTGGTCAACTAACAGAATTAAGAAAATCTACAACACCATGAACGGTAAAACACAAGTCAGGATCAAACGTTACTTTCGTTGTATAGCTACCTGTAGAGTTACACTACAAGACATTTCACAGTTTTCACTCACAAAATATTAACAAATGACGTGAAAAAAAAAGAAACTAGCACATAAGACACTTGTTCATCTGTTATGTCTTTCGTAGATCATCCTTTAAATAATCTCCTTCACCAAGTAATTACAAGATCTGGTTTGAATATCAAAATCATACAAAAATCTGTTAGGAACCTGAAGGATGTTCTCACTCGGTCAGCCTTTAGTAACGACAATGTGTGTAAATATGAAAAAAAAGTGTTGGGTAACGTCCTTAGAGACGTCCTGCATGTTTAAAAATTATGGTTTGTTTTGAATTTCAAACAAAGCTACTCGAGGGCTATCTACGCTCCTGCACACTTAAAAACAGTCTATAAACTTACGTGTGTACGGTGTTTGGCCACGAACATGATCGTTTCAAAGAACACATTCGTGCCACAATAAAGATGTTAAACATTACTTAATAGAACTTATATAATCAAAATTGTAGAAAGAAGTGACAATTTTCCCGAGAAAAAATATAACTAATCACTTTCGATTCAGTCCAGACGTTCTTTCATTAATATGTACAATGTCTGATCTCTTTAACATTTTATTATTATTATTAATTTTATAATTTTAATTTTATGTATATCTGTTATTATTATATTTTTTTCTATTTTAATGATCAACGACTTAACACTGTTCGACGATATTTGTGTCATGTACACTTTTCTCGTATTTTGTTGCACACGTATTTTTTTTCGGTTATTGTCTTTTAAATCAGTTTGGTAACCTCTGACATTCGTAGACCCTTGATAAAGGTGTAAGCCGAAATGTCAAGTACAATCTATTAATCATTAAACATTTAAAAAGTAATAGTGATATTTTACTTACTTTTCTTATTGAGAATTTCAAACAAAATTAAAAAAACAATGTTACGAATAGTATCACTTACGAAACAGAAAATTTACTCTCTGAAATTGTTACACATAAAAAACAATTATAGTTAAATAACATTTAAGACCATACAGAAACGAAGCGTTAATCGGTAAACACGTAAATTTAGTCATTTGTGTTGAAGCATTAGCGTTATCAACATCTCCAACTGACATCTGTGTCACATTGGTTAAAAACATGTCAAAGGCTAAAAAGTTGACAGAGTTTGAACGTGGCAGAATTGTCGAGCTGCAACAGCAAGGTCTCTGTCAACGTGTCTTTGCTAGTGAGATTGGGTGTAGTAAAACTGCTATTACAAATTTCTTAAAAGACCCTGAGGGACACGAAACGAGAATTTCAAGTGGTCAGCTCAAGAAAATCTAGCCAGCATTGAGTAGGAGGATTCGACTCGTTATCTGGCAAGACACCAACCAATCGTCGAGCCTGATTAAGACCCTTATGGACCCAGAATGCAGCCTAAGAACAATAAGACGGCACCTACGAGAGAAAGGCTTTAAAAACCTTAAACGACTTCAAAGGCCACACCTCCTTCCATACCACGAAACAGCTCGGTTAAACTTTGCTGAGAAGAACCAAACATAAAACGTAGAAAAGTAGAAGGAGGTTTTGTTCTCTGATGGAAAAAATTAAGCTGGATGGTCCAGATGGCTTTCTCCTCAGGGACGTACCCTCCCCGGGCGTCACAGCTACTGGGAAAGGCGCCCCCTCGGGGACTCCACCCACATCCAATGCAGATCATGCAGGAGGAGGAGCTGCTGCCCCCGCCCTCTTGGGATCTACAGCCACCTAGGCATACGTCGCCACACGCCGCGGGCAACGCGAAGGCGTGTGGCCACCACTATACACAGTGCACCTAAGAGTACAGGCATTGTCCACATAACCATATGCCAGACACGTCCCGCACAGCGGGATTTGGCACTTCGAGGCCATAGCGGCGACACAGTTGGCGCATGGCCGGGTAATTACACATTACCTGGAACCCGTTCACCACAATGAAAATTGGGACCGGCGTGCGCATGTCCACACAAACACGCTGGTTCCCTGTGCACACGTTCGGGTGCGACAGTTGCGCCTCATGTTTCATCGTTCTTCCTGTCCCATACGCCGACAACACGTCCTTGACGACGTCATGGGACCTTTCAAACTGGGCCGACCAGATGTGATCCACTTAATGTTTTGCCCGGCCAGCTTCACGAGCACAAGCTGGTCCCCCAAGAGAAAGTTCCCCTGGCCCAGCAGGCGACGGGTATGAACGGCCGACACCAGCGTCGCCACTAAACGCCCGCCGCCAAAATGCTGGAGGCACTCAGTTTGGCTACCCCCAACAACAGTGTTCACAGCGTCTATGACCGCCGAGAGTATCGTGGCCGCGACAACAACAAAGTGGATGGACCGCGGTTGAACAGAATACGGTCGGATGGCCGTGGCCATACCGTCCCGCAAAACAATGTTCACGCACACTCGAAACGGCCGCGAAACAACGCGGACACGACACAACACACGGCTATGAGATATAGATAGAGCTAGACACAATACAACACACGGCTATGAGATATAGATAGAGCTAGACACGACACAACACACGGCTATGAGATATAGATAGAGCTAGACACGACACAACACACGGCTATGAGATATAGATAGAGCTAGACACGACACAACACACGGCTATGAGATATAGATAGAGCTAGACACGACACAACACACGGCTATGAGATATAGATAGAGCTAGACACGACACAACACACGGCTATGAGATATAGATAGAGCTAGACACGATACAGCACACGAAAATAAACAACAGAACCACCCGTAACGGACATGGCAAATAACGGCACCACAAAGCACTCAAAATCTCAATGAATTTTTAAATTTATTTACAACAGTAAACATTACAAAATGACATGACATAAGTGATAAACAAGAACAAAAAACATTAAATATATACATGAATACTTACAAAAATAATATATAGAAAAACAAAAAACAGCAAATACAGCAGCAATATATACAAAGGAGAAAAAAGAAACAGTAAATATAGAAAACAACAAAAAACTGAAAATATATACAAAGCGAGAGTGGAGGCAGGACAGCTCAGAAGCCGATCTCAACACCACCCCTCACAAACGCACAAAAAGGCAAGACGTCCGGTCGCTAGAGTTGGTAAAACGTCCCAGAACCCAGGCGCTGATAGTCCACTTCAAAGCGGAGTAACAGCCGATACCTGGCTTTACCCAGTATCAAAAAGTACAACACAGAAGCCTGCTCAAAGACCAAGTCGTTCCGACCAAGCCAGATGACGTACTTAAAGATGGTAATAGTGTACTGAAAGCTAAAGGCCAGGTGGCTGAAAACAAGGACAGGTACATGGTACAGGATGGACGTGACTTCCACAGGTAGGTATGGTCCCTCATCAGCAGGATGTTATGCACCACAAGCCAGTTGAAAGCCTGGAGGTAGCGATCAACATGGTGCAGTGCAACGCGGCCCCAAAAAACGTCCCTCGGTAGAGCAGGATGGTATTGCTCAATCTTGTGGGACCAGCAGTCGGTAGAGAGAACGGAAAAAGCCTGTCGGCACATCGGCAGAGACGGTACGACACCGCCATATCGCAGCATCATCATCGACGTACCAGGGAGGAGGGTCAAAACAAATAGGTGTCTGCAGGCTCAAAGGAATACCAAAGAGCAGGAACCCCGTGCCAACTAAGAATTTCACGAGGTGGCTACAGGTGTGACCCTCTAAAGACAGACAGGGAAAGAAAACAGACAGAAGAAGGGAAAGACACTGGGTCTGGACATATGGGATGCCCAGACCACCACTATGAAGTGACAGCATCAAGGAGTGCCGAGACACCGCCTCATTCTTGCCGCCCCACAGGAAGTCAAAGACATGGCGTTCGATGGCTCGAGCAGTGCAGTCATCCAGAGGAAGGACGGCCCCCAAGCCACAGACCAAGGGGAGTATTCTCCTCCACAACCCCTCTGCCCTGTCAAATAGGTTGACAGGGCAGTAACAGTAATCATGCATGGCTGAACCAACATGCTAAACAACCACCGACCAAGCAGCAGAAGGGCCCACGAGAAAACGAACCCCGAAGCAGGTGATCGGGGAAGGGGTCCAATTCAGACCAAGTGGGGAGTTGGCAGACGAGGCCAATTTGCCAATGTCCTGTGCATGAGACTTGGGGACATTCAGCTGGGCGGCGCTGGCCTGAGTAGGCATACGTCGCCACATCTGTCGGACATCGCGAGGGCGTGTGGCAACCACAACAAATACTGCACTTAACAGTACACGCGGCATTCACGTGTCCATACGCCAGACATATCCCGCATTGCTACTAAAAGAATGGCTGAAAGACAATTTTACGCCAGGAATCATTAATATCCACCTCCTAGATAACAAACCGCAGCCCAAGGTTATCGCAATTCGTGGGGTGCATTATTCTATAACCACGAAAGACATTTAATAGGGAAAATGTGAACACTATGAAATTAGCCTAAATACTAGCTGGTCAAAAATTTAAGAACATACTAAAACGAAGTGTTAATCGGTAAACACGTAACAAAATTTAGTCATTTGTGTTCAAGCATTAGCGTTGTCAACATCTCCCACTGACATCTCCTGTGTTACATTGGGTAAAAAATGGCAAAGGCTGAAAAGTTGACAGAATTTGTCGAACTGCGAAAGCAAGGTCTCTCTCAACGTGCCATCGCTGGTGAGATAGGACGTAGTAAAACTGCTGTCATAAATTTCTTAAAACACCATGAGGGATACGGAACGAGAATTTAGCCGGCGTTGAGCAGGAGAATTCGACGGGTTGTCCGGCAAGAACAAAGCCGATCGTCGAGCCAGATTAAATTTTGAATTTATTTCCAACAAATGGAACTGTACAAAAGGCATGACAAAAGAAGAAAAACATCAAATAGATCCAAAACAAAAAAACAAATAACATGAAATATATACAAGTGGAAAAAACATTAAAGATATACAAAACACCCATTAAATATATACAAAAACCCATTAAATATATGCAAAAAACAAAAAAACCCTTTAAATATATACAAAAAAACTTAAATAAATACTAGAGAAAACAATAAAAACCAAGAAGCGAGTGTGTTGGCAGTGCGACTTAGAATCCAATCTCCACCCGACCCCCACCAACGCATAAAGTGGCGAGACGTCCGGCCGCCAGAGATGGTAAAATGTCCTGTAACCCAGTTCCCGATAGTCCGCCTCAAGGCCCACGTCAGAGCAGGGTGGTGGCAGCCCCAACCTCCACACCACCAAAAAGGGAGAACTGAGCCGCCAGGTAGACAGAGGACGTCTCTGGGGCACCCAGTTGGTCCTGAACCCCACAGCGGTACCATCCAAACCAGGGCCCGAAGGATGATCTGAAGCCTCCTCAGAGGCCCCCAACCAGAGCGGCACCCAAAGCAACTCCCTCCTCCCCAGTGATCGCCACCTCCATGACCCGGGCAGGCGAGACATGGCCCTCCTTAGGGGACCAAGACACCCCCTCCATGGACACGGAAGCCGCCAGGGCAGGCATCCCCTCGGGTACCCCATACATAGCCGCTGTAGACGATGCGGGTGGAAGAGCTGCCGCTCTCGCTCGTTTTGCCTTCGCTCTCTTGAGCCGCGCATCCGTCGACGGCCTCGCAGCCACTGCAGCCTAAGTTGCCACACGCCTCTACTCGAATAAGTGGTTGAGTCTAACAACGCAAAATGCATATTATTTCTTTATGTTCATTGGCCTTAAGATTTTGGCAAGCAGTGTATATATAATAATTGAATAATAAAATAAAAACTAGCCACCTATGAATTAGACATTAGTGAGGAGCTGTTGGTGAAAGATACATGGACATGTGGGTTACTCTGGCCCTCATGTAGTAATTATTAACACACTAAACAGTTCACACCAACAAAGAAAAGAAGGAAGGAAGAGGTCAAGTGCACCTGGCCCTCCTGGGTATATACATATATACCCAAACGAGAGAGAGAAAGAGATATGAATATCATGAATTTTACAGATTATTTATGTATGACCAAACACAAAGCAATCAAAAGATGAATAAATAACTGTTGTAGTAAAGAACTAGTTAACGTTAATAAAACATTGATTAAAGTGTGTAACTTCTTTCTGTAGTAAAAATGTTGTGTGTTAAATTTAGGATGTTTTTAGAGCGCCTAATTTCTGGTGGATTACATGATTATAAAACCAGTTTATGTTAGTTTTGGCTATGTGTTTTTTATTCTATGAATATTAGCGGTGAAGTTTCAAACGTGTCATGTTAACGTTCAAAAATGTATCGTGTAGTTATTTTTATTTTTAACTATGAATTTTGTGACTTTATGTATTGAACGAATTTTGTTTGTTCATTTTAACAAGTTAAGATTTTAATTCTCGTATTGGTGTCATGTGACATAATTTATGCAGCATGTTGTGATGATTCATGACAAAAGGTTTGAGGGAATAGGTTTATGATAAAGCAAGACATAATGACATTATTATCTAAATTATATAAGTGCTGTATAAGGTATGGAGTGGTTTTTAATTGGACGCTTATTTTAATTAGGCGTAAAGTTAGTGGGATTAGTGAACTCTTGGTAAACCGTATATTTTGGTGTTGTCGGTTGGTTTATATGCGAAATATTACAAATTAGTAATAATTGTTCCTTTTATCAATATTCTGAGTTGTTCTCTCAGTTGTTTGTTCTACGTTGGGTTGAGGTAAGTTTGGCTGGGTAAACTTACACGTATCATTCAATATATTTATCAATAATGAATCAAACGATTCAGTTTTCTTTATTGGTTCATTGTATGACAATGTCTTCGTTCTTCCTAAGAAGTTTTATGCCTTTTCTTTACGATGATGTCAAATTTTGTTTTATAGACTTGATATTGTTTAGTAATTTTAAAGCTTCTTTACTAAATTCATCTACGAAGTTTTTTTAATGTACTTGCTTGGGGTTTGACATAGAAATTGCTCATTACATTACCCTTGTCCTTGTTTCTTTGGAATTTTTTATGTCTTTTTTTGCCTATAGATGAATTAGACGCGAATTCTTCTTGTGGTCTTTGATCAGTTGATGTTGATTTAAAATTACAGTTTGATTCTATTGTTACTTTCTTACAGAGATCTTCAGGGCTGATTCTTAAATCAAACTATTGTGCAACTCTGTTACCAATAAATAACGGGATTGAACATGACGGATCAGAGTGTGTAAAGTGTCTTCTGTACGTGTAGTTCCGAGTCTCTGTAGGGCTTAGTGTCGGTAATAAGTGTGAGTTTTTGTTGGGTTTTTACAGTTCTTTTGTGTCTGCTTCTGTATATGTGTTCCGGGATTTTGTAGTGCTTAATGTCAGTTTTTTGGTGGGTTTTTTTCCAATTGTTTGTTGTCTGCTACTGTGTATGTGTGTATCGACTTTTAATACGGTTTTGTGCGTTGAATTCAAAAATATATATATTTCTTTGCAGAAATTACAAGAAATAACTGAAATTAACACCTGAATTCGGAAATATAATGCATAATTTTCTTAAAGACAACGAACGTTTAGCCAAAAACAATATATCTGTCTAGAACTTGTTCTGCACAATAAATGTGATATTTATCAGTTTACCGTAAATTCCGGCGTATAAGTCGAAAATTTAACACCAAATTTCAAGTTTAAAAAATCCATCCTCGACTTATACGGCGGTGACGTTTATCATGACATGAATTCTAGTAAATTCAGATTCGAGAAAACCATCGCAAATCAAAATTATATAATATGACATATAGGTATTTATTTATAAAATAGTAAAATACTAGTAATCCTACTCAACATGAGATCGATCAAACACAAAGTCCCATTCCTCACCATTCAAGTGGTCATCGTAAGGATCCTCTTCTGGAATAATGTCATGCTCCACTGATGATGAGGGGATATCGTCATCCTCTTCCCATAACATATCATCCTCCGTACCGTCCATCGCATTGGTAATTGAGCATTTTTTGAATGAGTTGACAACGATTTTTAGATCAATAGAGTCCCAGGAATCTTTTACCCACTGACACACTGTAGGCAAAGATGCAGCACGCATATTTCCGGCGGCAGTGTAAGTTTTTTGACCCGATGCCATCCACTCATTCCACTTGGTGCGCATAGAATCCTTAAATGGTTTATTTAACGATACATCCAGAGGTTGCAGTACAGATGTTAATCCACCTGGAATCACCGCCATATCTGTTTTTTTCGATTTTAATGCTTTTTTCGTAGTATCCGTTAAATGTGACTTGAACATGTCCCACACTAACAACGATTTGGGTTTAAGCATGGCGCCTGGCCGACGGGCCCACACTTCGTTAATCCATTTGACATATACACTATCGTCCATCCATCCTTTTTCTTGTACATGAACCACGACTCCTGACGGAAACTTGTCTTTTGGCATTGTTTTTCTTTTAAATATTATCATAGGCGGCAGTTTCGTTCCATCGGCGAGGCAGGCCAATACGACGGTGAAGTGTTGTTTTTCGTGCCCTGTGGTCTTCACCAGAACTGTCTTTTCTCCTTTTTTGTTAATTGTAGTGTTGCCGACGACATCAAAAAACATGGGCGTTTCGTCCATATTTCCAATGTGAGCCATATCGTATTCATTTCGTTTTCTTTGATTGATGACGAAGGTCTGGAATTGCGTGATCTTGTAGTCCAAATCTTTCGGTAGCTGTTGAGCAATTTTTGTCTTTTGACGAATGACCAGATCATGACGATGCATAAAACGAGAACACCAACTGACTGTTGCCTTAAAATCCATGCTGTTTTCTTTATTCTTAGCTGCCCATTGTAAAGCTTTCAGTCGGATAAGGGCTCTTGTTACGATTCTGCCACATTGACCTTCAGATAACACCCATGTCGCTATTTCCTTCTCTAATCTTGGCCATTTTGATTGATTTTGACCACGATTCGCACATTTGGTTAAGGGCAATTCTTTGATAGTGTTTTCTGCCTTCCTCCAATCTCTAACCAATTTTTCACTTATGCAATAGTGCCAACCTGCTGCGCTGTTGCTACTGTCTTTGGCTGCTTGAACGACTTTTATCTTGAATGCTGCATCATATTTCATCCTTCTTCGTGGTTGACTGGACATCTTGCTTGTTTAACGATTTATAATTATTTAAAAATTTGTCACTGAAATTTGTAACTGACATTTTGAAACTGGATAGACAGTTAAAAATTCATTCAGAGCCGATTGGTCAGCTAATTTCCTAGCTAAGCGTAGCAAGGTTAGACACACCAGATAAAAGAAAATCAATAAATTTGTCTAGACAGGAATACCGTAAGGTGCATAAAACGTGACACTTCTTCTTTTAGTGAAAGCCTTATTTGTCGAGCAAGCATGTCATGTTGGCCAATCAACGCAGATTTCTCACTTTACTTTGGCAAACTAAACGTCACGTGAGTGAAAGCGCGGCGAAGCGCACGAATGAGTGAGCAAAAATGAATTCTCAGAACACGTAGTGACAGAACTTTTGCTCTCTATTGTAAAGTGCAAATCTGTCATTTTTATGCCGACCAGAGGCGAGGCGTAGCTAGTCACAGCGGATAATAAGAATTCTTGAAAATGGCGCCGTCTGACAAAGTCTGCTGATGACGCAGTTGATTATTGAATATCACTTCCTTAGCTACACCTCGCCGCTGATGCCGACTGAAATATTCCGACCAAGCGATTTGAGCCAGAGAAGGAAGTCGACTTATACGGCAGGTACATGTCAAAATCATGATTTTTAGGCCAAACTTATAGACCTCGACTTATACGCCACGTCGACTTATACGCCGGAATTTACGGTATTTGTATACTTGGAACAAAAACGCTCAAATGAAACTTCCAATGCAACATCAATTCTTTTCTTTTCTAATAATTATTACTGCATTCGATTTTGATTGAAGAAAGTGAAGGGAAGAAACCCATAGATGATTGAGGTAACGATTGCTATACATGCGTTTGCAAAGATATTAATCTAGGCCTAGATATATGAATAATCTGAATAACATAACGATACATCGTATTGAGAAAAGTTCAATGGCCAGAGAAATGTGTGAAACCTTATATTGCTTTACTTTTATCTTTCGTGGTTTGGCAACGTGATGGAGACGCATTCGTGACTCGCTTACTTTAGCAAAGTTTGGATGTGATCATACAACTACATGTGAAGTTATTTTTTATTTACCTAATCCATCTCTTCTTTGTGTTTATTCTTTGGGGAATCTAAAAAGGGGACAAGTTTTTGCTCTGACTGTTGACTACAGTTGGACACGATCACGGCACCATTACCAGTGGTTTTGTACCTAAGCTGCCGAACACTTGTAGTTTGTTTAGAACCAGTGAGCGCGTTGATACGGTAATGTTACGCCACATTTCAGGTCTTCATAGGTTTAAATATGTTTATTATGTCTGCACATAATATACCATACACATTAATACACATTTTTTGTCAGTATTTACCGCTTGCTCTTTCTTTATATTTTAAAGAATAACACAAGTATTTTATGTTTTTTATATTCAGAAAAGAAAAGCTTCGTAATAGGAATACTTTTTTCTGCGTCTGATTAATAACTTTGTCAAGAAAACAAAAATGACTGACAGGATTTCCTAGAATTTCTTGTATAGTGTTTTTATTGTTTTGTTTACTTCTCACTGTTTTGTTGTAAGCTATATTCTCGATGTGACAATTTTCTTGTTTACTATAGAGATCTGATGATTATGGATATGACACTGGGTTTAGAACGTTGACAAAACTAATAGTCGTAGAATAATAATACATAGAGAGCTCAAAATAAGGCATTACCAAGAGATTTTATAAACTTTGTATTAGTTCGATGAAATTTATCGTCTGTTCATATACTTGAACATATTGTGAGAAAATTAGTAAGTTCATTTGTGACTTTTCGTTATTAGTGTTTTAGGGTAACAGTAGCTAGATATGCAGAAGTATCCACTGTAACATTTTGCATTTGCAGTTAGGCCTACAACACATAAAAATGACCAGAGGAAAATTGAAATAAAATGAATTTACCTAACATATGCACTGTATAAAATGTTTATAATGATGATATAACAATGTTTCGTTTCTTGATGGTAATGAGAGAACTTGATTAATAATCATTTTGAGCCATTTGCGTGTAAAAGATGACCTTGTGAAATACATTAATACTCTAATTACTATGTGTGGGCATGTAGGGTGTTCAAACTGATTTTGTAAATTTCATAACAACTTTTAATATTTTAATAGGCCTGGCATGCCCGAGCGCGATAAGGCATGCGCTCGGAATCTGAGGGTCGCGGGTTCGCATCCGTGTCGCGCTAAACATGCTCGCCCTCCAAGCCGTGGGGGCGTTATAATGTGACGGTCAATCCCACTTTTCGTTGGTAAAAGAGTAGCCCAAGAGTTGGCGGTTTGGTGGTGATGACTAGCTGCCTTCCCTCTAGTCTTACACTACTAAATTAGGGACGGCTAGCACAGATAGCCCTCGAGTAGCTTTGTGCGAATTTAAAAAAAAATATTTTTAACACCACTAACTGTATAAGAAAAGTTCTAGAGAAAAAAAATATTATTCTGATTAAGATATTCGTGTTCTTCTTTTTGATTGGTAAATTTTATATGTTTCTTCACAAAAAATGTAGTAATGTATTTTCTGTTTCGTTGATTTATATATATCTTTCCTCGCCCCAGTGTATATATATGTTTTCTAATTGTCCGATTCATATATTTGTTGCGTTAACTAATTTTCACATTTTAATATTTCGTCTTCAGTATATTTATGAGTTTCAAGTACTTTAATGATCGTAATAAGTCAGACGCAATCCCTTCAGTGTTTTTGCTGATGACAGAAGTACACGGTTTTTTTTTATTTGTGGGTTTCTTACTTTACGGTGAACCTAAGTTTCGGAGAACTGAGGTATGGAACAGTCAGGGTTTAGATTTGTTTGTTCTAAAGAACAAAACCACATTGAGCTCTAATGATTTCTCCACTGTTAGGATTGTAGCTAACTCCTTATTTTAATCTTGTAAAACCGTAACTCTACTGTTGTCTCACCGAAAACTCTATTGTTCGTGTTTTTGTTTTCATGCAGTTCCATGTTCGCACCACGATTGCCGCAGTTGTGTAACGATAAAGTAAAGCCATAGTCTCACTGAATGTGCTTGTGTGTTTTATTATAACAAAGCCACATCTTGCTCTCTGCTGAGTCTACCTAGAGGAATCGAAGACTGTTGCAAATCCGTAGACTTACCGCTGTATTAGCGGACGCAGTCTCACGGATAGCTATTCGTTAAGACAAGGATACTGAAACAACTGGCGGTGAGTGTTGTTGATTTGATGTCGTTTTTACGGTTCAGAATTATAGTCGGCTATGCGCAAATACCTCTGTTTTAGCGTTTTCTGTAAAAATATTGAATTTTAAGCAATGCTTAAGAATATTTACAATTAAAAACTATGTAATTAAAACTGTAATTGTATAGAAAACAACCTAATACTAACGATATTCATTGTTGTGAAATAACCAAATGTTAAAATTATTCAGTAAATTTATTTGTTTGGATTTGAGCACAACGCATTACAATTGGGCATCTGTGCTCTGTTAAATAACTTGAATATTTTTTCCAGTAATTTTCATTCACAGTCTAGCACAATGAAGAACATGAAAATTCGGCCGTATATTTCTGTATTTGGATGCTTTCTGATCCATTTTGGACTTGGTACATTTCCTACCTTCGGTAACTTAAATCCATACTTGACATCGTACCTGAAAAACTGAGTTGACGGAACAGTAACTTATGGAAAAGTCAGCTGGGTAGTGTATACGTTTTACGTTGGTGTATCTTTCATACATTTTAGAGGTTGGTTAGGTCTTCAGGTTGGACGACGTAAAGCCATGATCTTTGGCTTGTCCTGCTTCATGTAAGATACCCATAACTCGATTGGATTTTAAACTAAGAACAGAGACTAAATCCACTTTTCTTTCGTTATCTGACGTGGAATATTAATGAGAATATATTCTGTGGAAATTCAATTGGAAGGTTTACTAAAGACACAACATTAAAAGTGAAGGCGCTTTTCAGTTTGATAAACTGTTAAATTCTTATGTTAATAAACTTTATTTTAATACAGTTTCGTGCGTTGAATTCAAAAATATATATATTTCATTGCATAAATTATAAGGAATAACTGAAATTAACACCTGAGTTTGGAAATATAATGCATAATTTTCTTAAAAAGATATTCGTTTTCTGCATCTAGGAAGCGAAGTAAAATCACAGAGATAAAAATCTATCATAAAATTATTGTAGTGGTCCCCGCCGGTTTTCAGTATATCCGTTTACGTGAAGTTCATCTTTGACAAAGTTGGTACTTGTGTATTCTTTGGCCACCAACATGTAATCAAAATTTTCTGTTTTTAGAAGTTTCTTTCTAATAGCAAAGTCACATTGGACTATCTGCTATGTCAACTGAGAGGAACCGAACTGCTGATTCTAGCGTTTTAAATCCCAAGACTTACCACTGTACAAGCGGGAAACTTGTAAGAAGGAGTGTTCATTTTTATCCGGTTCCCTTTCTCATTGAATGTGATTCACTACAAATGTTTATTGTTTGTTTGTTTATTGACAACTCCATATAGTCGGTCAAAAAGAAATGTGTTGCTCATTTGGTGTTTTATCATTTATTGGGAATAATTTTGAAGGATTGCAAAAAAATATACCCATTGCTCTTGGAACTTGAAATGTGTCCATAACCATTGTAAAATAATTTCAGTTTTAATTCGTAAACCTATAAAGAACAAGAATAATCGTCCTTTTTCAGTGCTGTCTTTCTGTTTTCTGTTCAAAGAAATACATATTATTTTTACTTCAGCGCATGAAATTGTGTAAGAATAGCGCCAATGTATTTGATACATGTATTTCGCTTATTTTCTGAGCTAGTTTTTCGGTATTAGGTCTTTTATTTTCGATTTGTATTTCCTGATTTACAGACGCAAATGCCGAACCTAACAACTCTCTGGAACATTTTAGGGTTATAGAGTGCTTTTGTAACAGTTAATTTTTTTTTCAACTCTAGAGGGGCGATCGCTTCGACATACTGGAGCATAAAGGAAGGCCTAGCACCTACAATTTTCACGTTTGGTGCACTTCACGTTTTGGGCCCAATGACTGCTTATGGCCAACTAATAGTCACTTCAATGGAGGTATGAGAGTATTTAATTTATGTATAGTAATATGTAACTATATTAATTTAAAAGAAAAACCTATGTATGATGCACAGATATTTTAAAATCCCAAGATAATTTACGCATAGGTGTTTCTGTTTGTTTTATACTTGTGACCTTGTCTAACTATTTTGAAACATTGACATTGTTTAGGTGTTCCTAATTAAAATATTATCCAAACTTAACTTTCGCTAAAGAGTGCAAAAGCGATGGCGTCACACATTTCCCATAGTTCTAAACAAACAACAAGTATTGGTGAAATAGCACGGAAATCGCTGTTTATTTTCAATCAAAGTCAATCAGAAGGGGAAAAATCAGTACCGGTTATATGTGGAGAGTTTTCAGTACGCAGAAAGTATTCTAATACACTCTGTGCATGCAGATATGAAGAAGAATACATTTACTATTACGGTCAGTAATAAGTATATTATTTTAGGCGAAATTGACAAATATCGCGTTTATTGTCCAGAACAAATTGTTTTAGGTAGGTATATTATTTAAAGCTAAACTGATAAATATCGCGTTAATTGTCCAGAACAAGTTGTTCTAGGTGTGCTATCTGATAAGTATCTTATTTCATGTGTATATTTAGATTCCATATTGTATGATGTGAATAGTGATTTTCAATACAAAAATGCAGATGAAACAAACTACCCTATTCCACAATACATAACTATAAGAAAGAAGATAATATTTACTATTATTGTTTTTAATAACACTAATGTTAATTCATAATAACTACACTGAATAATATTACGAGGAAGAAAATAACTTTTATTACGATAACCCCAAAATAATGTATTCATCAAATACAAAATTATTGCTTTTAAAAATGTTTTAAAAATTTAGGTATTGTATACCATATTTATTATTCCTTGAAATAAAAAAAAACTTATTGAATACATTACATTTTTTAAATTTGTTCTGAATAATGTATTATGGGACCAGTGGCACAACGGTATGCCATACATGTGGCTGGCAGAGTACACAGTCCTTTTTGTAGTCTTGTACTGAATTTAAAACAATCAAATTTACTCAATTTATTCATAAACCGAAGATATTGCTAATATATCACGAAAACGTGCAATTGTTTTAGTTATTAGAGAATTAATAAACACGCTAAATTAAGACCTCTGATGGAACATCAATTCATTCGTTTGTTATTATTATTTCATTCGATTCTTCGTGAGGAGAGTGAAGGGAAGAAACTCGTAGATGATTTAGGTGACGATTGCCATATATGCTTTTGCAATGATATTATTAAACTAGGCCTAGATTTTTGAATCTTTTGTTTATTCTTCGGGAAATTTAAAAAAGTAACAAGTTTTTTTGCTCTGACTGTTGTTTGCTGTTGTTCGCTGTGACGACATTTTCAATGCGTTTACCTATGAAGCCGACAACGTGTAGTTTTTTAGAACGAGCGAGCGTGTTGATATGGTAACTTGAAGTCACATTTCGGGTCTTTATAGGTTCAGGATATGCTGCTACTCCTCTTTTAATGAACAATGTACAAACGTTTTTCGTTAACCCTAACAACCTGGAGCCTGCGTCTGATGGGTAAGATTGTTAGAAAAAAAGTGACGGAGAGAATTTTGTAGAATTTTTTATACTGCTCGCTGTGTTGTTGTAAGCTATATTCTTGATGTGGCAATTTTCTTCTTTACAAGAGATACCAACTGATTGTTGATGTCACACTATATATAGAACGTTAATAAAACCAATACTCCCAGAATTATAATACATGGAAAGCCTAACATGAGGCATGACCTGGCACCTATGTGTGATGGATAAGATTATCAGAAAAAAAATGACGGAGAGAATTTTGTAGGATTTCTAAGTTCATTTGTGACTTGATGTACTTACCATTATCAGTGTTTTAGAATTACACTCGCTACATATGCAGTAGTATCCATTCAAAAGTTTTATATTTGTAGTTTGGCCTACAACACATAAAAATGGCCAGAACAAAATCAAAGAACAAATTAATAAATTTTTATTCTTATACAGACTGGGTCTCTTTCAGAGTTGGAATGGAGGCAGTATGTGTTTCATATTATAACGAGTTTACATAACAAATGCACACTATAAAATATCTATAATGATTATATAACAATTTTTAGTTTGCTTATTTTACATTACTGTAATGAGAGAATTTGATTACTAATGATATTTGGGACACTCGCCTGAAAACACAGATGAAATTTTGCAAGACAGTAATACCATAATTATTAGGTGTGAGTTGTGGGGTGTTTGAATCTGATTTTGAAAATTTCATGACAACTTTTAATAATTTTTAATACCACGAATAATGTAGGGAAAGTTCCAGTAAAAAAATACGTTTTATTCTGATTGAGATATTCATATTTTTCCTTCTGATTGGTAGTTTTTTGTGTTCCTTCACACTGACGCAGTTACATATTTTCTGAATGGTAGATTTATACATACTTTCTCGCCCGAACGTATTTGTTTTTTTAATTGCTCAGTTCATATATTTTATTCGATTAATATATTTCTATATATGTTGCATTATCTAATTTTCACATTTTGTCTTCAATACATTTATATGTGTTTCAGATACTTCGATGATCCTGATGTTTTAGACACAGTTCCTTCAGTGTTTTTGTTGATGGCAGGAGTACACGGCTGTTTTTTATTTGTGGGTTTGTTACTCTACAGTGAACCAAAGTCTCGTGAAGTTGAGGTAGGAAACAGTTAGTGTTAGATTCGTTTGTTCTATGAAAGAAAGCCTAATTGGACTACATGTTTTATTTACTACGGAAAATCTAACTCTTGATTTTAATCTTCCAACTCCATGAATTCCATGCTGTCTCACAGAAGGACTCTGTAGTCAGTACAAATAAATAAATAACTTACTGTTCGTGTTTTTTGTTTTCTTTGAGTGTCAAGAAAACAACAGTTCTTTTCTCTTCTGTTTTACAAATTCATCAGTAACTAATGAAATGAAATAAACTTGTAGTTGTTGTTAACAATTAGTGAAACGAAAATAGCTTGTGATACGTTTGGTGACACTAAACTTTGTAATTGCAGAACTCGGATGAACCTGAAGCTGTCGACCTTGAAACAATCAAACCAAGTTGTAAAGAAAGTTTGACTGCTTCCAATCTGGACCAGAAAGAACTAGATAACACTGTGGACATCAAGGAAGTGACCAATGAGAAGCCCTCAAAACCAAACAGTTCTATCTGCTAGTAATAACGGCTGTCTGTTCTTTTCACTCAGTAACATTCGTGAACACATTCTACAAAGTATGTGACGTCACATTTAATATTATCTATAATAAAGTAAACTGGCGTTATGGGGCCAGTGACGGATAAGGTTATTAAGGACTTGTAATTCTGTTTGCTCCTGAACATTAAGATTTCATAATTTGTTCCTAAATTAAGGTTCTATGACAACAGCTATAACTGTCTGAGATGAAAGTAAACGGATAAAGTAAATTATTAAATAAACAATCTCAACTGAATTTATCATTTTCGTGAATCAATAAACAGTGCAGAATTGATTAAGTTAAAATATAATAACTGTAGAATATGTAATGATGTCTTAAAATGTTATTTTCATGCAGATATATGTATGTGTGTGTGTGTATATATATATATATATATATTTCTAGATATTTGGTCAATCATTCATTCACGATGATACATTTCTCGCTTCTGTTGGTTCTGTGTCCTCAGCGTTTCATGCACTTAGTAGAGGCTTGATAGGCGTAATTCAACAAAAACTTCTTACAAGGTGTGTTTATGTTCATATTATTAAAAATGTTAATTGCTTCATATTTTAGAGAATAATCAGAATATCTATTTTTAAAATATTTTGCAACCTATATAAATAAATACTTTTATTATTATATAAAATACAATAGCTAGAATCTTTTACGTGTAGACTTTTGGCATCACATCTGACGTGTTTAATTATAAGGGCAAAGCTACACAATGAGTTATGTATTCCTCTTGCTAACTGCTGGTATCGAAACCCAGTTTTTACATTGGCAGGCCTTACTTACGATGAGCCATTGAAGATTTTCTAATGTGGATATCTACTACATCCCTGTGGTACACGAAATAAACCATTTCAAAAACAATGTTATAGAAAAAAACAACAAAAAAGCTACGCATTGTGTCATAAAAAATGAATATAACAAATACAAATTAAAAGCTAAAGTAAAATATAGTTGAAGGTGAAAATACTATTAATATGAAGCTCAGATATAAAGATCTTTAACGCCTTAAAAATTTAATTATTATATTTTTCGCTAAGCTATTCGAGGACTACCTGAGCTAGTTGTCCCTAATTTTAAAGTGATGGACTGGAAGGAAAGCAGTTACTTTATTCCACAAACCGGAAAATATTTGCCTTTTTTAACTATGAAAAGTGAAATTGATTGAAACACCTCAACGACTGAAAGTTCGAGCATGCTCGGTGATAGGACTTGTACCAGCTTTTCGCATATTTAGAGTTGACTGACCTATTTAACAGGTTTATCTGAATAATGGTACATTTAATTAAAACAATCTGGTGAACTAATGTTATTACATTACTCATAATAATATGCTGTCGAATGGTTTGTTAATTGGTATACAGTAACACGCAAGTCTAGTGAATACTATTATTTGTGATTGCAATTTCCTGTTTATTATTCAAAATTAACATAATTTGTTGTGTTTGATTTACGAACAAATGCATTTTAAATTTAGAATATTTTTTTATTTTACAGACAACTGTTTTAATTTTGTTCGGAATGAAGACGATCTTATTATTCACGTTGATCCCGACATCTACCGGGGGAAAAACGATGTTTTTAATATGGGTTATTGTTTTGTATGTCACCTTTCCACAGTTTCGTTTGTATCCCAGCTATTAATGCTGAAGTGTTTGGAATGAAGTACACCGTTGTTATCTATGGAATGATTCTATTTATGGCGGTAAGACCATGGGAGCTAAAGTAATAGAATATCTTTTTAACTAAGCCTAAACCATGCAGAACACATATATGAGTTGATGTCATTTTAATTAATAAAATCTAAAGATATTTGCTCGCTATTTTTAGTCATGACGTATTTATCTCGTATTCCATACAAGCAGTTCTGACAGTGATTTATCAAAGAACATTTTATTAGAATAATAGTAATAAGTATAATTAATTTAACATTCTCAGCAAACAAATGCTGTTGCCCCTCCTTACTCCAGCCGTAACTCTATAAACTCACAACGCTCAAATTAGGGGTTCGATTCCCATCGGTAGGCTCCGAATGTAACCGCAGGTGGTTTTGCTATACGATAACACATACACAAATGGCGTCTTTTCCTTTTAATTAATAAGGAAAAAAAGGTGGAGATTTCTGTATGAAAATATTTTTTCATCCTAATCAAAACTTTATTGTTATTATCGTTGTTAGATTCAACTGAATTAGTAAACCATCAGGATATTATAGCTCCTATGGTAGCTGGAAAAGCAAAGTATTAGATTAATAAAGCCACGTTCTGGAAATATAGGTCGTGGTTTTATTTACATTAATAAAAGGATCGAAAATTGGATGGGAATCGAGATATTTTATTTCTAGTTACGACTCGTCTAATTTCCTCATTTTACGCGAAATATAAAATATTTGTTAGACAAATTATTTTCATTGTTTTACTTTTGTTGATGATAAAGTTGTTTTGTGTCTCAAACTAGGGTGTGTCAAGTATCGTGTGGCCTGTCATCTTTACTGAATTAATACGAATTTTAGGATGGTTTGGAATGTTTTGTATAATGGCAGTTTTCTCTTCTATAGATGGGAATTTTATTGTGATATAAATCATAACTTACTATTCTTCATTACTATCAGTAGTAAAAAAAATCATTTGGAATAAAGCTGACACGTGTTGTGCTTTAAATAATATTTAATGGTTGGAAATTTTAATAAAACACGAATTCGGCATATGTTAATCCTGTTTGTTTTATAGTACTTCATAATTTCGGACTTGAGAAGGTGTAGTGATATATACTTGATATGGTTTTCGGTTGCCAGGTATCCTTGTTACCATTTTGTTTCCAGAAACTACCCAACAGCAAACGGAAACTTCTAAAGCACGAGATAACGAGGAAAGACGTAACTATGGAAATGCTGCTTTTAAAGAATATTAAACATTTGTTCTGAAATAAATAACGTACCTCCTCCCCAGGGGCTGTCTGGAATTTCACTTGTTGTCTTTAGCTATGTTGACTCGACGTCTTTCATTACACTTTTCAATCCGGGTCTTGACGGATTATATTTTGGCACAGATAGCCTAGTGTTTTTGCGCCATTAAACACCGACCCAACTTTCATCACAGGAAATTTTACTGATTTAAATATTCAGAGTGTTAAACGTAATTACCATCTAGATAAATACAACACACGCTGACTAGAATCATCATAATGTCTCAGACATACTGTACTATCACACAATATAGAATCAAAAATACACACCTAGAACAACTTGTTCTGGACAACGAACGCGATATTTGTCAGTTTCGCCTAAAATAATGTACCTATTACTTACCGTAATAGTAAATGTCTTCTTCATATCTGCATGCATAGAGCGTCTTAGAATACATTCTGCGTGCTTAAAACTCTTCATATTTAACTGGTAGAGATTTTTCCCCTACTGATTGACTTTGAAAATAAACAGCGATTAAGTTTGTATAATATTTTAATCAAGGTTTTTTATTATTTTTAATTCAACGTATGAAATTGTGTTAGAATGACGTTTATTAAAGTAAAAATGTAACAGTTCATCAAATCGAAAAGCGACAGAGTATGTAATTATGTTTTCTTTTATTTAAGCATCAAAACTCACTAAATAGGTCTTTGGTCTTTCTTATGAGCTAGAGTATTTAATTTATGTATAGCAATATGTAACTATTTTAATCTTGAAATCAAAACCTATGTATGATGCACAGACGTATTTAGAAATCACAAGATTTTATGCATGGAAGTTTTTGTTTGTTTCATACTTGTAACCTCGTGTAACTATTTCGAAAGATTAACGTTGTTTAGGGGTTACTGATTAAAATATTTCAGAAACTTAACTTTCGCTAAAGAGTGCAGAAGCGATGACGTCACACATTTTCCATAGTTCAAAACAAACACCAAGAAGTGGTGAAATAGCGTGGTAATCACTGTTTATTTTGAATCAAAGTCAATCGGTAGGAGAGAAAATTTGTACCAGTTAGATGCGGAAGCTTTTCAGTACGCAGAAAGTATTTTGTGCATGCAGATATGAAGAACAAGAATTTAATATTACGGTCAGTAAGTAATAGGTATATTATTTTAAGCATATGCTGACAAGTATCGCGTTCATTGTCCAGAACGAGTTGTTCTAGGTAGGTATGTTATTGTAGGCTAAACTGATAAATAGCGTTTACCAGGTTGGTTCGTTTCATCTGCATTTTAGTATTCGAAATCACTATTCACCTTATACAATATGGAGCTGATATTCACACATGAAATAATATACTTATCAAATTGTACACCTCGGCCATTGATTGTTTGAAGATAGCTTGTTCGTTGATTTACCTTAATCGTTTTTTGTTAGAATCGAGTATTCCAGGTTAACCTACAGAAGGTCAAACCGAGAAATTTTAGCCAATTTGTAAGGTTGGTTTGTGTGTCACATAGCTTGCGTTCAACGTATCTACTTTTGTTATTTTGCTTAAGCCTACGCTAAAAGATAATAGGTTGTTTTTTTTTAATGTGGGTTAAGTAGCAAGCGGCATGTGTTGAGTCACTGGATGTGGTTTAGAGTAGCTAGTATTCTGTTTGCTGCCTGTAGGGGGCTACGTGACGTGTTCCATACTGTGATGTTGTTGGCGTACTCTGAAGCTTGTATTTTGGGAGCCTCTGAGAGATTTTCTATTTAATAATTGGAGCAGGTATTTTGTAGTTACACAGTTTATAAATAAGGCTCGTTGTGCCAAACAGAATCGAAAGTTTTTTTAAGTCCAGGAAAACGCCGATTGTAACTTGGTTGCGATTAAACTCTTTGTTTGTTAAACCTATTAAAATGTGACTAAATGCTCGATTGCTGTTCGTTTTTGCATGATGCGTTTTGTGTATCGGAAACGAGCTTATTGAATTAAAGATGTTAAAGCAATCTGGTTGTAACCATCTTCTGCAATGGTTTACTGTTTCACAATCTTATTGGTTTTGTAACCAGCTGGACTATTAGGGTCGTCACTGTTTTGTGGTGAAGACTGTAGAATAGTATTTGAAAATATTGGTTTAATCTTCGTTTGTGGTGTTTTTATGTTTTATTGTGAGATATATTTAAGATTTGTCGTTGCAAAATTGATTTCAATTTTTCAAGAAGCTTTACCAGTTTCCAATATGGATCCCTTCAACAGAACTGCGGTATGTCTGCAGACTTTTACTGCTAGAAATGGGGTTTCGATTCTCATGGTAAGCATAGCACGGATAACCTTTTGGGCCCGGCATGGCCAGGTGGTTAAGGGGCTTGACTCGTATTCCAAGGGACGCGATTTCGAATCCCTTTACATTAAACATGCTCGCACTTTCAGCCGTGGGGGGCTTAAAAATGTGACAGTCAATTCTACTATACGATGATAAAAGAGTAGCCCAAGAGTTGGCGGTGGGTGTAGATGACTAACTGCCTTCCTTCTAGTCTGACACTTCTAAATTAGGGATGGCTAACGCAAATAGCCCTTGTGCTGGGATACGTTTAATTTTTTTTGATGCGGTTGTTTGTGTCATTTATTAAGGTTTTAGACTTAAGGCTGGTATTTACAGTGAATGAGATTGGGTTTCAGGAGTTGAATTCAGGTTAGTTCGAGTTTTATTTTGTGCATGTTTTGACTGGTAATGGTTTGAAGTCGGTGGCACTTTGTAAGTGGAAAGTGGTGCTGTTGTTGCGTGATTAGGAGTAGGATGTTGTAATATGTTTGTTTGTTTGAAATTAAGAACAAAGCTACACAATGAGCTATCCATCACGGGTATCGAAACTCGATTTCAAGCGGTGTGAGTCTACTAACATAGCGTTGTACCACTGGGGGAGGGTCTACGTAAATTATATTAATTATACGACTTTATCTTTAGATTGGGGAAGGATACGTTAAGATCTTTCTGAGCGAGTAACATTAACGCTTGAGAATTCTGTGATTTGTACCCCGCTGGTACAGCAGTAAGTTTATGGACATACAACGCTAAAATTAGAGGTTCGATTTCCCTTGATGGACTCAGCAGATAGCCCAATGTGGCTTTGCCATAAGAAAACACACACACACATTCTGTGATTTAGGTACTTTTAACGTTATAGCTAGGAAAGGAAAATTATTGTCGGGTGACGGAAAGATTTCATTGATTGTTATTATGTCTACACTAAAATTTTGGTTAAGGTTAAATAGTTCGTGTCAGATATTTTGTATCTTTTCAACAACCTTGAATGTTTATATACAAAAATTTGAGTCTTTTAACTTTGACCTAGGATAAGTGAGGTTGATTTTTCCGCCGATTAACGTGTTCAAGTTACGGGAGTCAACATCGTGGAGGGCAAAGTACTTGACTTCAACCGTTGGTGGCCAGTTCGATGCAGCTTTGGATAATAGCTATCTGTTCTGCATTTGACAGTAGCTTCCTGGAATATAAGGGCTTACTGGTAGATCTGGTATCCACGCGTGTCGAGGTAATCAAAGTTGGTCACCGCTCAGCGGACTGGGGTTTAAGTTCCGAGTGGGGACTGGAACTGAATGTTTTCTTATTTCTTCACCCTATGACGTGGTGAGATATTTGTTGAACTGGTGTCGGCCGGGTTATCAGGTAAACAACAAGAAAGGCTCCAACTTGCTTTGCACTAACAAAAACGAAAAAAAAAAAACACGTCGTAACATGGTTTTGTAGTTAGAAGAAACTGTTTGTTGTGATAGTATTGATTGATCGTAGCATTCGTACTCTATTACGAAAACAAACATAAAAAAAGCGTATATTACCAAAAAGAAAAAATTTTATGACTAGTTCTGCACGGAAAAGTGTTCGCATGGTTCTCTTTAGTGGAAAACAACTCATTACATCAAAACGATTTAATTTTCAGACTTCAAACGTTTTATCCTATAAACCATTTTGTTTTTATAAATTACAAGTGCATATAATTATTGATAAAATATAAATTGTTTTTTTTTAACAACACCAATTTCTCAGTACTACATTTAAAAATAACATCAATAAAGATATAATCAAACTCTTATATACCGTCCAAGTGATAGTTGTGTTCTTGTTGTGAGGAGGGTACTTTTAATTAAAACTGTTCTTTTATAAAGAAACGGTTGTTACACATACAACAATTATTTTTCCAATTGTCAGAATCCCGAATACCCCAAGTAGGTATTTTTTTAAGGAGTTGTTTTTAGTGTGACAATAAATAGATGACGCTGGAGTTTTGGTTTCTTACATAAAAACTAACATGGTAAAATTGAGACGTCTACGTGTTTTACATGTACATATAAATATACACAAATCTTCTCTATTAGTTTAGGGATAGAGGTGAGGAATATCATATTTTTCAGAAAAGGTTATTATTTGATTACATTTTTATTTCGATTCATTAAGAATAGCGTTGCTTATGTCTTTGACCACCTGAATATTTCAAATATTAAAAGGGCATGGGGTAAAATAAATGTTTAGAACAACTACATGTAGTTATATTGTTTATCTCTAGCTAAACAATCATTAGCTGTGGATTCTCAAGAAGACAGTGGTGAGTCGGGCTGTGTGAGGACGGGCGTTATCATGTTGAAAAACGTCGTTGACGTTCACCATGATGGGTTGCACGTGGGGCCTAAGAATCTCGTAGACGGTTGCGTACGGTCTGATCGGAAATCCTACGCAGCCCTGGTATGGTTGAGGCAGTAGACGTTGTAGTGGTGGCCCTATCCCGAAGGTGACGTATCCGGATGTTGCGATCTTGTGCGGGCGTGGTCACACGAGGTCTGCCAGATCGTGGACGGTCACGAGTTGATCCATGTTGTTGTTGACGATTCCAGAGCTTTGTGATGGTGCTTGGGTGGACATTCACAGCTCTGGCAACATCTGATCGAGAATCGCCTGCTTCCAAGCGACCAATGGCGTTGTTGCGTTATGCTTCAGTCAGTCTTGGCGTAACTGTATTGCGTGTCGGTGGCTTAACACTGAGCTATGGAAACCGAGAACCCGTCACTTTTTATAGGGATGTTGCACTTGCAGAACATGCAGATCTCTCAAACAAATTTATTGGACACGCATGCGTTTTGGCGAAAAATCCGATGTTTTCCTCCGTTTTCAAAGTACACAACTTTTATTGTCATTTTGGTCTGACAATCAGTGCCTTAACACGTGTAACATCACATACTCTGAGCTTGTAACGTTATTACATATATTTCTCTTTAAAATAACAAAAATATCCCTTTTGCGTTTCTTGTGTTGAAGAGTATATTGACAAATGACGTCAAAAAAAGAAACTAGCACATTAGACACTTGTTCATCTGTTATGTCTTTCGTAGATCATCCTTTAAATAATCTCCTTCACCAAGTGATTACAAGATCTGGTTTGAATATCAAAATCATACAAAAATCTGTTAGAAACCTGAAGGATATTCTCACTCGGTCAGCCTTTAATAACGACAATGTGTGTAAATATGAAAAAAAAAGTGTTGGGTAACGAATAATATCTTAGAGACGTCCTGCATGTTTAAAAATTATGGTTTGTTTTGAATTTCAAACAAAGCTACTCGAGGGCTATCTACGCTCTTACACACTGGAAAACAGTCTCTAAACTTACGTGTGTACCGTGTTTGGCTACGCACATGATTGTTTCAAAGAACACATTCGTGCCACAGTAAAGATGTTAAACATTACTTAATAAAACTTATATAATCAAAATTGTAGAAAGTTGTGACAATTTTCCCGAGAAAAAATATAACTAATCACTTTCGATTCAGTCCAGACGTTCTTCCATTAATAGGTACAATGTCTGATCTCTTTAACATTTTATTATTATTATTAATTTTATAATTTTAATTTTATCTATATCTGTTATTATTATATTTTTTTCTATTTTAATGATCAACGACTTAACACTGTTCGACGATATTTGTGTCATGTACACTTTTCTCGTATTTTGTTGCACACGTATTTTTTTTCGGTTATTGTCTTTTAAAATCAGTTTGGTAACCTCTGACATTCATAGACCCTTGATAAAGGTGTAAGCCGAAACGTCAAGTACAATCTATTAATCATTAAACATTTAAAAATTAATAGTGATATTATTCTTACTTTTATTATTGAGAATTTCAAACAAAATGTAAAAAACAATGATTACAAATAGTATCACTTACGAAACAGAAAATTTACTGTCAAAAATTGTTACACAAAAAAAAATAATAGTTGTTAAAGAACATTTAACAAAATTTGTTATTAAAATGACAGAAGAAAATTTGTGCAACATTTACAACATGTCAAATATCACCTTATTTATAAAATGTGTCCACCTTAAACGATTTTTTGTTCTGGTTGTTGTTTACGGCAAAGCTAAATAGAAGTCTTAACTGTGCTTTACCTGAATTTTTAGCATTGTAAATCTTGAAGCTTACGGCTGAACCACCTCGAGCTATTTATATTGCAGAGAAAGTATTTAAATTCGAAACAAGTAAAAAAAATCCTGTATTTTATGAATAGCAAAATCAACAAATAAGAATAATTATTAAAGACATAACAGTTGTTAAAAACAGTATTTAACAGAATAAATCTTTGCAGAAAAGTTCACAAATAGATACACTGCTGGCCAAAATCTAAAGGCAAATGAACATAAAGAAAAAATATGCATTTTGCGTTGTTAGACTCAACCACTTATTTGAGTAAAGCTTCAAAAGATGAAAATAAGAACAGGGAAAATAAAAATAAAACACTTTTTAGCATTTAATAGGGAAAATGTGAACACTATGAAATTAGCTTAAGTACTAGCTGGTCAAAAGTTTAAGACCATACCAAAAAGAAGTCCTAAACAGGAAAGGAAATGCCCAACAAGAAGCCTCAGTAGTGAGTTGCACGGCCATCATTGTGAATAACTTCAAACATTCGCTTTGGCATGGAGGATACAAGCGTTTACAGAAGGCTGGCTGGAATGTTATTCCAAGTGGTAAAGATGGCTTCACGAATATCATGCACTGTTTGAAATTGACGTCTATTTCTATAGACTTCCCTTGCCATCCACCCCCAAACATTTTTAATGGGGTTCAGTTCGGTCGAACACGATGGATGGTTGAAAAGAATCACGTTATTAGCCATGAAAAAAGTCCTTTGTCCCGCGAGCATTGTGAATTGCAGCGTTGTCCTGCTGAAAGATCCAATCATTTCCACACAAGCGAGGGCCTTCAGTCAATAAGGATGCTCTCTCCAACATTCCAATGTAGCCAGCTGCTGTTCGACGCACCTGTATAACCAGAAGCTCCATTGTTCCATGGAAGGAGAAAGCACTCCAGACCATGATGGAACCTCCTCTACTGTGTCGTGTAGAAAATATTTCTTGTGGGATATCCTTATCGTGCCAGTAAGGCTGGAAGCCATCTGGACCATCCAGGTTAGATTAATAATTTTTAATACCCTCATTTCTTTACTTTTATGTCATACTTCCATAAAGTATATACTCTACCTTCAGTTTCTAATTAAGCACAATGATACAGAGGGGACCATCTGTACTTTTCTCATCACGAGTATCGAAACTCGCTTTCTAGCGTTGTACAAAGAAGTTCGTAGACATGGCACTGTCCGACGTCTCCTGCTGGAACGGCGGTAAATCTTTGGATTTACAACGCAAAAATTAGGTGTTCGATTCCCCTCTGTGGATAGCAGTGGCTTTGCTATAAGAAAACACCCACACACTGCGCGACAGGGAGGCTATTTAACATAAGAAATTATCGCGCGTCTATCAACTGACATGTAGACTTGTTGACGTGATAAGGTAGATATAGGCATGTAGTAGATAAATATTTAATGTTTTAAATATCATAAATTTGATACGTATGTTATACTGAGTGGAAAATATATTTTATTAATGTTGGTCAATTGATATTGTTTATTCGATTAATATATTCATATATTTGTTTCATCAACCAATTTTCACATTTTAATATTTTGTGTTCAATATATTTATGTGTTTTAGACACTTCGATGATCCTGATATTTCAGACGCAATCCCTTCCGTGTTTTTCTTGTCAGCAAGAGTGCACGGCTGTTTTATATTTGTGGGTTTGTGAACCAGTGAACCCAAGTCTCGGAGAATTGAGGTGAGGAACAGTCAGTGTCAGATTGGTTTGTTCTAAAGAACAAAACAACATTGGGCTGTAATGTTTCCTTTACTGTCGGGATTGTAACTAACTCCTTAAATCCACTGTTGTCTCACCGAAGAACTCAGTGGTTATTACAAATAAATAAACAACTTATTGTTCGTGTTTTTATTTTCATTCAGTGTGTAGAAACCCATAATTCGTTTTGACTCTGTTTTACAAGTTCATCAGTATCTGATGAAATGAAATAAACTTATTGTTGGTGTTAACAATTAGTAAAACAAAAATAATTTATGATTTAACGTCCATAAGTTAACAGTTAAAACCTTGTTCAGGGGAGTTTACTTTAGATACCAGTTGTTGGTGTTAACAATTAAAATCTTGTTTAGGTGAGTTTACTTTAGATATCAGTTGTTGGTGTTAACAATTAACACCTTGTCCGAGATAGTTTACTTTCGATATCCGTCGTTGTTTATAAGTTTATTGTCAATGTTGTCACATATGTTGTTTGTACATATAACTCTAATTTAAGTTTGTTGCGGTAAATAATCGATCGAAATACCAGATCTATTTTCAATCGAACAAAAGTTTGGTAAAATTAAACTTTATAATTGCAGAACTTGAATGAATCTGATGCTGTGGAACTTAAAACAATCAAACCAAATAGTCAACAAAGTTTAACTGTTTCTAACCTGAACCAATAAGTAATAGAGAATACTACTGACATCAAGGAAGTAACCAATAAGAACTCACCAATACCTGAACTGGTTGAGACTAAAGAGTTTGCAATCACCCCACAATAAGCCCTCAAGACCAAACAGTTCTCTCTGCTACTAGTAACAGCTGACTCTTCTTTACATTCGGTGATATTTGTGAACACATCCTATAAAGTATGTGACGTCACATTTAATATTATCTCATAATAAAGTAAACTGACGTTCAACTGGCTGATAAGGTTAAACAGCAGAGTTTTGACTTCTGTTAGCTCCTGAATATTAAGTTTTCATAATTCGGACCTAAATTAAGGTTTTATAATTGTTTTCGATGAAAGTAAACGGATAAACAATAAACAATCTGAATTGAATTTCTTTCAATAATTTTTTCAATAATTTATCATTTTCATTAGCGAATTCCATGAATCAATAAACAGTGCAGAATTGATTACATTAAAATATATTAACCCTAAAATATGTAATGATATCTTTAAATGTTATTTTCATGTAAATATATATATATGATTAAATTATTGTACGCACCACGTTAAAGATCATATTTAACTTACTGCAGTGGATGTCAGGAATGTCAGTTCTGAAGACAGAACTTATTTCTTTACAAATTATTTGTAAAAGAACAAAAGAAAGAACTGTCCGAATAATTCTATAAATGAGCACTTATCTATCAAAAATAAATTAAACGATTTCATGACGAGGAACACATTTATTAAAAAAATAATAGCATAAATAATGATAAAGTAGAAACTGAACTTCCCACAATGTGGGTAGAATAAAATAATAACAACTCCGCCAGATGGCACTCTCTCAGAAAGATAGGCGAACGTGTTCGATGAATCGAGTTTAGTTTTGTCATAGCAGTTGCATTCAGGTGGAGAACGACGAACACAATAACAAGAAATGTTTAAGAGTTAACTAATCCACTGTAATTGTTTTACGTATGTCACTCTCTCGGTGCTGGTTTCGTTTTTAGAAATATCTGCTTTTAACATGGATAATTATTGTTCTGGTTAATAGGAAGAATTACATGGGTACCTATGTGTGTTCATGCGCGTACTTTAGAGGGATAGACACGTCTGTGTGTGTCCATGCATGTATTCTAAAAGTGGAAGATATTTGTATGTGTTCATACGTGCATTATAAAGGGAGGGAACAGATGTGTGTGTTTTCTTAAAGCAAATTCATATCGGGCTGTCAGCCGAGTCCGCCGAGGGGAATCGAGCTCCTGATTTTAGCGTTGTAAATCCGTAGAGTTACTGCTGTACCAAAATAGGACAAGGGAACACGTACGTGCGTCTCCATGCATGTACTCTAGAGGTAGGGAACACGTCTATGGGTGTGTCTACACTAGAGGGTTACATGTATATATCCATGGAACTGGAGTAATAGAAACTGTCTGATCTTTACAAGTTCCAGACAAACTTTTACACTTTTTAACATTTACTTTAGATTTGAAATACCTCAGGCTAATTTCAGTTTTACCAAAATTAAAACAGAACCAAGAATCAATAGGCAAGTCAGTCCCCTCAAGAATTTTTCTCGCTCTCATTTGTCATTTATTGTCTTAATCCGCTTCTTATATTAAAGCCCGAAATATAATATTCTACGGTATCAAATACCAGCAGAAGCACGTGATACCGGTGACGAAGGAAAGTCCACAGTAAACACTTCCCGCTGTTGACCAAGTTCATACAGTTACCTTAACTTCTCCCTCCTCGTTTCTTATGTCTAATTATTTTTATATTAGCTCGATTACATAAACGGGTGTTGTTATAACCACTGTAATTTTGGACCAATATCTTGTCTACTAACCTTCTGACCGAGTAAAACTTTTAATCTTCCCCTTTATTTTCCCTTCATACTTTTAGAGTTTGCCTCTGAAAAAGAATAAAGCTCCACCTTTCGGAAGGGCTCCAGTAATATGGTTTTTACTTATTTCTATCAAGTCTTCTTAGACTTACATGTTTTTTCAAAGATCATGAATGTAAAACTTTGAACTCACCGTTTGAAAATGTGCAAGAGTTTGATGTCGTCGTGAAACAGAAAGAAACGAGCTAAGCCAATCAGGTTGCCAGTAGGAGTGTCTCTGAATATCGACAGCACTAAACTTCAATATTTAATTATCAGACACCCAGGTGGTCCGAGAATTTTTCAGAGAAGATGGTGAAACTGTACAAATTTTGAGCGAAGTAAGAAAGCTAAAGTTTAGGGAACAAACATATAGGACGTGAGATAATACCTAGGAAACCGTTTAATTTCGTTACTTTAAAATGTATGAATGTTGATTTATATGGTGATGGTTCAAATATGGATATTAATCTAATTTTGCCCGATTGGCTATCATAAATATACTTCTATAGAGTACCTGAAAGTGTTCTGTTTCAAGAGTAAATAAAACCAAATTAAAAGAAGCAAATATTTTTATTGTGTTGTAGCCTAAGGAGTGTATAATTCTTTTTGTTATTAATGGCATGTGCTTATATAATGACGTCATGACAGTACAAATTACATGACGTCATTGTAGTATTTGCTGATTGACTCTCAGAAACACACTACATACAGTACAGTGGTGAAAACGGTTAAAAGAGATGACCCTCGAAACGGTCTTTGGAGTAAGATAAGAAACGGTAGAACCAAAAGATAAGAATATTGTGATAAGCGTAGTAACATGTTTATCTTGATAGATAGGTAGATGGTTAGACATGTGGAAAGATGCACTTGTTAGACAGATAAACAGACAAATGGATAGAAGATTGATTAATAGAAAGATACACAGACAACTCGACATATAGAAAAATATAATATTATATACAGAAAGACATAGACAACTCGATATACAGAAAGTCAGATGCTATATAGAGAGAAATACATAAACAACTTAATGTATAAAAAGACAGATATAATATTATGTACAGAAAGACAGAGACAACTCGATATATAGAAAGAGACATACAATGTTATATACAGAAAGATACACAGAGAACTCGATACCTAGAAAGACAGATAGAATATTATATACAGAATATACCACATCAGAATAAACTGAGCCTCCACAGAACTGTTGGAAGTTTAACTACCCCAGAAGATTGCAACTTATTTTCATCGTTAATACTGAAAAGCAACAACCATAAAGGCTTAACTGTCAATCACAAAGTGGACAGAAAACTAGAAAAAAGTTTGTTTTTAGTACAAAAACAAACAAAACGAATATAATCAATGAACAATATAATCAACCCCACGAACTTTGAATTCAGTAACTTGGAAACACAACCTAAATAATGGTGTGAATTACACAGTGTTAGATTAAAAAATCAGCTCTGAAGATCTCTCTAAGAAAGTACTAACAACATCAAACTCTAATCTTAATCAACATCAAATGATACCAAGTCAAAGACCACAAGAAACATTCGTATCTAATTCATCTGAGACATGAAAAACATTCCAATCAACAAGGGTAATGTAATAACCAATTTCATTGCCAAACCAAAACCAAGTCCATTAAAAAAACTTCGTAGATGAATTTAGTAAAGAAGCTTCAAAAGTACTAAACAACATCAAATCTATAAAACAAAATTTGACATCATCGTAAAGAAAAAAAAGGCTTAAAACTTCTTAGGAAGAATGAAGACATTGCCATACAAAGAACCGATAAAGGAAATTGGATCGTTTGATTCATTATTGATAGATATATTGAATTATACGTGTAAGTTTACCCAACGAAATACTTTCCTCAACCCAGCATAGAACAAACAATTGAGAAAACTACTCAAGATATTGCTAAAATTATTACTAATTCATAATTTTTTGCGTACAAACCTGCCGAAAACACGAAAAATATACTGTTTACCAAAATTCAACTGAACCCACTAACCTAACGCCTAATTGTGTTTTCTTGCAAAATAACGATCCACATAAAAATCCACATTTGAACAGTACTTACATAGTCTAGATAATAACGTCATTATATCTAGCTTTGTCATAATTCTGTTCCCTCAAACCCTTTGTCATGAATCATCACAAATTGCTGCATAAATTATGTCACATAACACCGACAATATAATCAAAATAAAACAGGAACACCAGACATAACTGTTATAACTATTCATATTTATTTGTTTTCAATACAGATCCGTACTTACTTTAGTTACTTCGAATTTCTATGAGAAATACATTACTTTGACCACATTTGTCTTACATCACGAAGAATAAGTAACACGTCAATGTCAATTCCATATATATAAGCCTACTTTTGGCTTAGATATCTTGACTTGTTCTTGTTGTTGTTGCTTTGTTTTTCATCTTAACTTGTTAAAATGAAAAAACAAATTTCATTCAATACAGGAAGTCCTACAATTCACAGTTGAAAACTTTTTTTATTAACGAGTGATGGGATTGGTCGTCATATTATAACGTCCGCATGGCTGAACGGACGAGCATGTTTGGTGTGAACTGGATTCGAACTCGCGACCCGTGAAGTGTCTTATCCACCTAACCATCCCAGACCGAATTAGTAAATAACACTCAAAACATTTTTTTTTTGCTGTATTTTCTTTCGAATGTCAAATAGTCACCTTATTCTTTTCCTGTTTCATTTCACGAATATATTAATACCTAAAAATGCATCTGATAAAAGTACGGTTCACAAAAATCACATATGGCTTCATTGTTTACGTACAGCTGAAAACCTTTACAAACCACGTTTGCCAGTGGATTCTAAAACAGCTGAAAATATTAACTTACGTTGTATGAGAAAGTACATTAGAGTGTTGGTAAAAGTTTTAAAATATATTCACTTCATAATCTGGCCTGGTGCTTTCAGGTAAGGCCTGAACTTACATACGTTTAAACGTTGTATGTATTGTTTGATATATATGTATATATATACATATAAAAATGCCTGTTTTTTCTATCTGCCTTAATCGTCTGTTATACACCTATGTGCCTGTTCTATCTATTATCCAATACATCTGTATGTCGCTCTATCTCGATATTTAATTTAATTTCGAGTTTACTTAATAATTATAAGTATTTCTTTATTACAAGTTACAGTTTTAGCAGTGAGGAAAAATATTACTAAAACAGGTACAACGTTTCACTAACTGGGACGATCTCTCTCCAGAACAAGCGGTTTGTGTTTTTTCCATTTAAATTAATATTTAACGATCCAACAATGTATTTAAATCATAGAATCGCATTTTTTTTTGTTTGTCTGGTTTTTTCATTTCGCACAAAGCTACTCGATGACTATTTGCGCTAGCTGTCCCTAATTTAGCAGCAGTGTACGACTAGAGGGAAGGCAGCTAGTCATCACCACCCACCGCCAACTCTCGGGCTAATCTTTTACCAATGAATAGTGGAATTGACATTATAACGCCCTCATGGCTGAAAGGGCGAGGATGTTTGGTGCGACCGCGATTTGAACCCGCGACCTTCAGATTACGAGTCGAACGCCTTAACCCACATGGCCATGCCGGGCCCGAATCGCAAGTGGTTAGTTATTCATGTTCATATGAACCCACACGAATTTACATATTATTTATTTATAAAGAAACTGAATAAATGAACAAAATTGAACAAATGTTAAACTGTGGGATATATTGCACAACAAATTTTCATAACATTAGGTTAGTGTGATGAAATAATGATCAAACACATACAGACATGTACCTAGCTATTCGTTAACTGTAGGATTGTTTGATTTTATTAACAAGACTTCTCTGATGTTTCTTATGTTAATATCAGCTTGTTTTTTTTGTATGGTGATATTTTGTTCAGAAAATATAGGGTGTTTTTGTTCACACGTTCGTGGACTTGGGAAGAAGGTTCTTGGTGTTCTTTTCACCTGGTGTTCAAATTACGCACTGTCTCACCTGTGTAAAACACTGGACAACTGTCACATTTTATCTTGTAAAGGTTTCCTGGTTTGGTTGGTTCATTATATAGTTTTCTTAAAGTGTTAAATTTTCATTTCAGGTGTGAAAATGAACCTAGTCGTTATATTAAAATGGTATTTATCTGCTGGTATTTTCCTTATTTCGGATAGAGGTATATTAATATTTCATGTGTATGGGATAGTGCAAGTGATAGGTTTTCTTTGTTTTATGGAGTATTTTATCGTTTATTTGTTAAACGTGTCTCACCTGCGCTTATTAAATTCATAATTTTATAGAAAAAATAGCGAACTTTATTTGATTATTAATATATTTATTATTGAAACAAAATAACTAAAGAGCCTAAATATTCTGGTTTACAAAAAAAAGGATTCTTGTGTAGTCTGATTATTTATTTCAACCTATGGTTCAATGTTCGCGCCACGATTGTCGCAGTTGTATTAGGATAAAAGTAAAGCCATAGTTTCACAAAATGTGTGTGTGTGTGTTTATTTATAACAAAGCCACATCTAGCTCTCTGCTGAGCCCACCTAGAGGAATCGAAGCCCTTTGGAAATCCGTAGACTTACTGCTGTACTAGCAGGGCCAGTCTCACGGATAGCTTTCCGTTTAAAAGTGACGCCATAGTCTCACTAATGGCTTTCCGTTTAGACAAGGGTACTGAAAAAACTGGCGGTGGGTGTTGTTCATTTGATGTCCTTCTTACGGTTCAGAATTATAGTCGGCTATGCGCAGACACCTCTGTGTCTAGCGTTTTCTGTAAAAATATTGAATTTTAAGCAATGTTTAGGAATATTTACAATTAAAAACTATGTTATTAAAACTGTAGTTGTATAGAAAACAACCTAATATTAACGATATTCATTGTTGTGAAATAACCAAATGTTAAAATTATTCAGTAAATGTATTTGTTTGGATTTGAGCACAACGCATTACAATTGGGCATCTGTGCTCTGTTAAATAACTTGAATATTTTTTCCAGTAATTTTCATTCACAGTCTAGCACAATGAAGAACATGAAAATTCGGCCGTATATTTCTGTATTTGGATGCTTTCTGATCCATTTTGGACTTGGTACATTTCCTACCTTCCGTAACTTAAATCCATACTTGACATCGTACCTGAAAAACTGAGTTGACGGAACAGTAACTTATGAAAAAGTCAGCTGGGTAGTGTATACGTTTTACGTTGGTGTATCTTTCATACATTTTAGAGGTTGGTTAGGTCTTCAGGTTGGACGACGTAAAGCCATGATCTTTGGCTTGTCCTGCTTCATGTAAGATACCCATAACTCCCTTGGATTTTAAACTAAGAACAGAGACTAAATTCACTTTTCTTTCGTTATCTGACGTGGAATATTAATGAGAATATATTCTGTGGAAATTCAATTGGAAGGTTTACTAAAGACACAACATTAAAAGTGAAGGCGCTTTTCAGTTTGATAAACTGTTAAATTCTTATGTTAATAAACTTTATTTTAATACAGTTTCGTGCGTTGAATTCGAAAATATATATATTTCATTGCATAAATCATAAGGAATAACTGAAATTAACACCTGAGTTCGGAAATATAATGCATAATTTTCTTAAAAAGATATTCGTTTTCTGCATCTAGGAAGCGAAGTAAAATCACAGAGATAAAAATCTATCGTAAAATTATTGTAGTGGTCCCCGCCGGTATACAGTATATCCGTTTACGTGAAGTTCATCTTTGACAAATTTGGTACTTGTGTATTCTTTGGCCACCAACATGTAATCAAAATTTTCTGTTTTTAGAAGTTTCTTTCTAATAGCAAAGTCACATTGGACTATCTGCTATGTCAACTGAGGGGAACCGAACTGCTGATTCTAGCGTTTTAAATCCCATGACTTACCACTGTACCAGCGGGAAACTTGTAAGAAGGAGTGTCCATTTTTATCCGGTTCCCTTTCTCATTGAATGTGATTCACTACAGATGTTTATTGTTTGTTTGTTTATTGACAACTCCATATAGTCGGTCAAAAAGAAATGTGTTGCTCATTTGGTTTTTATCCTTTATTGGGGATAATTTTGAAGGATTGCAAAAAAATATACCCATTGTTCTTGGAACTTGAAATGTGTCTATAACCATTGTAAAATAATTTCAGTTTTAATTTGTAAACCTATAAAGAACAAGAATAATCGTCCTTTTTCAGTACTGTCTTTCTGTTTTCTATTCAAAGAAATACATATTATTTTTTACTTCAGCGCATGAAGTTGTGTAAGAACAGCGCCAATGTATTTGATACATGTATTTCGCTTATTTTCTTAGGTAGGTTTTCGGTATTAGGTTTTTTTATTTCCGATTTATATTTCCTGATTTACAGACGCAAATGCCGAACCTAACAACTCTCTCGAACATTTTAGGGTTATAGAGTACTTTTGTAACTTTTTTTTTCTTTTTGGTTTTCAACTCTAGAGGGGCGATCGCTTCGACGTACTGGAGCATAAAGAAAGGCCTAACAGCTACAATTTTCACGTTTGGTGCACTTCACGTTTTGGGCCAAATGACTGCTTATGGCCAACTAATAGTCACTGCAACGGAGGTACGAGAGTATGTAATTTATGTAACTTTTTTAATTTAGAAAGAAAAAACATATGTATGATGCACAGATATTTTAAAATCACAAGAGACTTTACGCATGGGTGTTTTTGTTTGTTTTATACTTGTAACCTTGTCTAACTATTTTGAAACATTGACATTGTTTAGGTGTTCCTGATTAAAATATTATCCAAACTTAACTTTCGCTAAAGAGTGCAAAAGCGATGGCGTCACACATTTCCCATGGTTCTAAACAAACAACAAGTATTGGTGAAATAGCATGGAAATCGCTGTTTATTTTCAATAAAAGTCAATCAGTAGGGGAGAAAATCAGTACCAGTTAGATGTGGAGAGTTTTCAATACGCAGAAAGTATTCTAAAAAGGCTCTATGCATGCAGATATGAAGAAGAAGACATTTACTATTACGGTCAGTAATAAGTATATTATTTTAGGCGAAACTGACAAATGTCGCGTTCATTGTCCAGAAGAAATTGTTTTAGGTTGGTATATTATTTAAAACTAAACTGATAAATATCGCATTCATGTCCAGAACAAGTTGTTCTAGGTGTGCTATCTGATAAGTATCTTATTTCATGTGTATATTTAGATTTCATATTGTATGATGTGAATAGTGATTTTCAATACAAAAATGCAGATGAAACAAACTACCCAATTAAACGATATCAGACAAATCCACAATACATAACTATAAGAAAGAAGATAATATTTACTATTATTGTTTTTAATAACACTAATGTTGATTTATAATAACTACACTGAATAATATTACGAGGAAGAAAATAACTTTTATTACGATAACCCCAAAATAATGTATTCATCAAATACAAAATTATTGCTTTTAAAAATGTTTTCAAAATTTACGTATTATATTCCATAGTTATTACTCCTTGAAATAAAAAATAAACTTATTGAATACATTTTTTTAAATTTGTTCTGAATACTGTATTAAAGATATTTGTGATTTCATAACTGTTCCCCAATGACACAACAGTATGCCAGGATGATTTATAACGCTAGAAACCGAGTTTCCATACGAGTGGCTGGCAGAGTACACAGTCCTTTGTGTAGCCTTGTGGTTAACATAAAACAAACAAATTTATTCAATACTTTATTCATAAACTGAAGATATTGCTAATATATCACCAAAACGTGCAATTGTTTTAGTTATTCGAGAATTAATAAAGACGTTAAATTAAGACCTCTGATGGAACATCAATTCATTTGTTTGTTATTATTATTGCATTAGATTCTTCATGAAGAGAGTGAAGGTAAGAAACTCATAGATAAGTTAGGTGACGACTGCCATATATGCGTTTGCAATGATACCTTGTATTATTAACCTAGGCCTAAATTTTTTAATATCTTGTTTATTCTTTGGTGAACCTAAAAAATGATGAGTTATTTTTTGCTCTGGCTGTTGACTGCTGTTGTACGCGATGACGAGATCACTTTCCATACGTTTCCCTATGAAGCCGACAACGTGTAGTTTTTTTCACAACGAGCGAGCATGTTGATATGGTAACTTGAAGTCACATTTCGGGTCTTTTATGGGATCATATATGTATAAGATTTATTATCATTAACTCTTTCAAGTATGATTATTATGTCTGCAGTGACGTAGGCCTATACAGACTGATACGAATTCTTTTGTCAGTATTAACCGCTTGCTCTTTTTTAATGTTTTTAAATTTTTATTCAGTGGTTTCCAGAGAAGAAAAGCACAGTAATAGGAATACTTACTTCAGGATATGCTGCTACTCCTCTTTTAATGAACAATGTACAGACGTTTTTCGTTAACCCTAACAACCTGGAGCCTGCGTCTGATGGGTAAGATTGTCCAAAAAAAATGACGGAGAGAATTTTGTAGAATTTTTTATACTGCTCGCTGTGTTTTTGTAAGCTATATTCTCGATGTGGCAATTTTCTTCTTTACAAGAAATACCTACTGATTATGGATATCACACTAGTTATAGAACGTTAATAAAACGAATACTACTAGTCTCATGGGTAAGACTGTCAGAAACAAAATGGCGGAGAGAACTGTGTAGGGTTTTTTTAAGGCCTACAACACATAAAAATTGCCAAAGCAAAATTAAAGAACAAATTAATTAATATTTTATACTAGTAGAGACTGGGTCTCTTTCATAGTGGGAGTGGGGGCGCTGTGTGTTTCATATTAAAACGAGTTTACGAATAGATTACACACTATAAAATATTTATAATGATTGTATAACAATTTTGTGTTTGCTAATGAAAATCATGATGGTAATGATGGAACTTGATTATTAATAATATTTGGGACACTCGCCTGAAAACACAGATGAAAGTTTGCAAGATAGTAATACTATAATTATTAGGTGTGAGTGTGTGGGGTGTTGAATCTGATTTTGAAACTTTCATGATAACCTTTAATTATTTTTAATACCACGAATAATGTAGCGAACTTCCAGAAAAAAATTACATGTTATTTTAATTGAGATGTTCATATTTTTCCTTCTGATTGGTAGTTTCGTATGTTTCTTCACACTAATGTAGCTACATATTTTCTAAATGGTTGATTTATGCATCCTTTCTCGCCGAACGTATTTATGTTTTTTAATTGGTCAGCTCATATATTTTCTTCGACTAATATATTCTTTTATATGTTACATCAACTAGTTTTCACATTTTGTCTTCAATACATTTGTATGTGTTTCAGATACTTTGATGATCCTGATGTTTTAGACACAGTTCCTTCAGTGTTTTTGTTGATGGCAGGAGTACACGGCTGTTTTTTATTTGTAGGTTTGTTACTCTACAGTGAACCAAAGTCTTGGGAAGTGGAGGTAGGGAACAGTTCGTGTTAGATTGGTTTGTTCTATGAAAGAATGCCTAATTGGGCTATATGTTTTATTTACTACGGAAAATCTAACTCCAGATTGTAATCTTCCAACTCCATGATTTCCATGCTGTCTCACCGAAGGACTCTGTAGTCAGTACAAATAAATAACTTACTGTTAGTGCTTTTGTTTTCTTTCAATGTCAAAAAAACTACAGTTCTTTGTACTGTGTTTCACAAATTCATCAGTAACTAATGAAATAAAATAAACTCGTAGTTGTTGTTAACAATTAGTGAAAGGAAAATAGTTTGTTATTTAGCGATCGTTAGTTAGCGTTTAAAACCTTGTTCAGGAAAGTTTTTAAAATTTTAGTTTAGATAACACTTGTTGGTGTTAACAGATAAAACCTTGTTTAGGAGAGTTTACTTTAGATACCAGTTGTTGGTGTAAACAGTTAAAACCTTGTTTGGTATAGTTTACTTTCGATATGCGTCGTTCTTTATAAATTTATTGTCAATGTCGTTAAAGATGTTTGTGCATATAACTGTAATTTGGGCTTGTTGCAGTAAATAATGCATCGATATATCAGATCTATTTTTAATCGATCAAAAGTTTGATGAAATTAAACTTTATAGTTACAGAAATCAGATGAACCTGATGCTCTCGACCTTAAAAAAATCAAACCAAACTGTCAACAAAGTTTGAGTGTTTTTAACATGGACCAGAAAGGGCGAGATAACACTGTGGACATCAAGGAAGTGACCAATGAGAACTCACCAGGACCCACATTGGTTGAGTCTAAAGACCTTGCAGTAACCCCACAAGAAGCCCTCAAGACCAAACAGTTCTATCTGCTAGTTATAACGGCTGTCTGTTCTTTTCACTCAGTAACATTCGTGAACACATTCTACAAAGTATGTGACATCACATTTAATATTATTTAATAATAAAGTAAACTCGCGTTATGGGGCCAGTGACGGATAAGGTTATTAAGGACTTTTAATTCTGTTATCTCCTGAACATTACGTTTTCATAATTCGGTCCTACATTAAGGTTTTATGACAACAGCTATAACTGTCTGAGATGAAAGTAAACGGATAAAGTGAATTATTAAATAAACAATCTCAACTGAGTTTATCATTTACATTTTCGTCAATCAGTAGAGTGCAGATTGATTTAAATTAAAGTATATTAACCCTAACATATGTAATGATATTTTAAAATTTTATTTTCATGTATATATATATATATACATTTCTAGATATTTGGTCAATCATTCATTCACGATGATACGTTTCTCGCTTCTGTTGGTTCTGTGTCTTCAGCGTTTCACGCACTCAGTAGAAGCTTGATAGGCGTAATTCAACAAAAAACTTCTTACAAGGTGTGTTTATGTTCAAATATTAAAATATTAATTGTTTCATATTTTTAGAGAACAAGCAGAATATCTATTTTTAAAATATTTTGTAACCTATATAAATACATACTTTTATTATTAAATAAAATAAAATAGCTAGAATCTTTTACGTATAGACTTTTGGCGTCACTTCTAACGTGTTTGTTGGTAAAGTCAAAGCTACACAATGAGTTATGTATTCCTCTCACTAATTGCTGGTATCGAAACCCAGTTTTTACATTGATAAGTCTAATTTACGATGAGCCATTGAAAACTTTCTAATGTGGATATCTACTGCATCCCTGTAGTACACGAAATAAACCACTTCAAAAACAATGTCCTAGAAGAAATAACAAAACTAAAGCTTCACATTCTGTTAAAAAATATGAATATAACAAATACAAATTAAAAACTAAGATAAGATATAGTTTAAAATAAAAACATCATTAATAACTAGCTCAGATATAAAGGTCTTTATCCCCTTAATAATTTAATTATTAAATTCTTCAATAAATTATTCAAGGGCCATCAGGGTGAGTTGTCCCTAAAGTAATAAACTGGAAAGAAAGCAGTTACTTTACACCACCTACCGGAAAATATTTGCCTTATCTTTTAACAATGAAAAGGGAAATTGATTGAAACACCTTCATGAGAGAAAAAACGAGCATGTTCGGTGATAGAATTTGCACCTGCTATTTGCATACTAAGAGTAGACTGATCTACTTACCAGATTTATCCGAATAGTGGTACATATAATGAAAACAATCTGATGAACTAACGTTATTATATAACTCATAATAATAATAATAAGTTGTCGTATAATTTTATTAATTGGTATACAGTATCATGTTAGTCTAGTGAATGCTATTATTTGTGATTGTAATTTCTTGTTTATCTTCAAAATTAACATAATTTGTTGTATTTGATTGACGAATAAATGCATTTTAAGTTTAGAATTTTTATTTTATTTTACAGTCAACTGTTTTAATTTTGTTCGGAATGAAGACGGTGTTATTATTCACGTTGATCGCGTCATCTACTGGGGGTAAAGCGATGTTTCTAATATGGGTTTCTGTTTTGTACGCCACCTTTCCAATCTGTTTTATTTGTATCCCAGCTGTTAATGCCGAGGTGTTTGGAATGAAGTACACCGTTGTTATCTATGGAATGATTCTATTTATGGCGGTAAGACCATGGGAGCTGGAGTAATAGAATAAGTTCTTAACTAAGCCTAACCCACTACTGAACACATATATGAGTTGATGTCCTTTTAATTAAAAAATCTAAAGATATTTGATCGCTATTTTTAGTCATGACATATTTATCTCGAAATCCATTACAAGCTATTTTTACATTTTACAGTGAGTTATCAAAGAGCATTTTATTAGAATAATAATAAGTATAATTAGCATACAAATGCTGTTGCCCCTCGCTAGTAAAGCGGATGGTCTACGAATTTACAACGATAAAAATAGGTGTTCGATTACCCTCGAGGGGCTCTGCAGATAACCCAAAGTGGCTTTGCTATACAAAAACACATACACAAATGGCGTTTTTTCCTTTTAATTGATAAGGAAAAAAAGGGTGGATAGAGCGATCTTGTACATTTGAAGACATTAATAGCAAACCATTTCCAAGACATTTCTATATTGAAATGTTTTCTCATTCTAATCAAAAGTTTATTGTTATTATCTTTGCTAGATTTAACTGCATTAGTGAAGTATCAGGATATGAAAGCTCATATGGTAGCTGGAATATCGAAATATTAGGTCAATAAAATTACGTTCTGGAAATACAGGTCGTGGTTTTATTTGCAATAATAAAGGGATCGAAAACTGAATGGGAATCGATATATTTTATGTCTAGTTACGTCTCGTCTAATTTCCTCATTTTGCCCGAAATATAAAATATTTATGTTAGACAAATTATTTTCATTGTTTTACTTTGGTTGATGATAAAGTTGTTTTTTTTTTGTCTCAAAGTATCGTGTGGATGGTGTGGAATGTTTTGTATAATGGCAATTGTCACTTCTTTCGGTGGGTATTTTATTGTGATATAAATTATAATTTACTATTCTTCCTTAGTGAAATTTTACCTCCAGAGGTAAAAAATGAATCATTTTGAACGAAGCTGACACGTGTTGTGCTTTAAATAAAATTTAAAGGTTAGAAATTTTAATAAGACACGAATAAGGCTTATGTCAATCTTGTTTGTTTTATAGTACTTCATAATTTCGGACTTGAGAAGGTGTAGTGATATATACTCGATCTGTTTTTCGGTTTCCATGTATCCTTGTTACCATTTTGTTTCCAGAATCTAACCAACAGCAAACGGAAACTTCTAAAGCACAAGATGACGAGGAGAAACGTACCTATGGAAGCGCTGCTTTTAAAGAATATTAAACATTTGCTCTGAAATAAATAACTTTTTATTTAAACACCGACCCAACTTTCATTACAGGAAATTTTACTGATTTAAATATTCAGAGTGTTAAACCTAATTACATTCTAGATATATACAACACACGCTGACTAGAATCATCATAATGTCTTAGATATACTGTACTATCATACAATATAGAATCAAAAATACACATGAAATAACATACTTATACTCGAAATATTATTCAGAGTAGTAATTGTAAATTAATATTAGTGTTATAAAATGCAATAATAGTAAATATCTTCTGTCTTGTATTTACGTATTGTGGATGTGTCTGTTATCAATTAAAAGAGTGGTTTGTTTCATCTACATTTTTGTACTAAAAATCACTATTCACATCATACAATATAGAATCAAAAATACACATGAAATAACATACTTATCAAATAGCACACCTAAAAAACTTGTTATGGACATTGAAAGCGATATTTATCAGTTTAGCCTAAAATAATATACCTGTTACTGACCGTAATGTTAATTGTCTTGTTCTTCATATCTGCATGCACAGAGTGTATTAGAATACTTTCTGTGTACTGAAAACTCTCTACATCTAACTGGTAGTGATTTTTCTCCCCTGCTGTTGACTTTGATTCAAAATAAATAGCGACTGCGACGCTGTTTCACCAAAGCTTGATGTTTGTATAGAACCATGAAAAAAGTGTGACGTCACCGCTTCTGCACTTTTCAGGGAAAGTTAAGTTTGTATAATATTTTAATCAGGAACCCCTAAACAATATGAATGTTTCGAAATAGTTAGACAATGTTACAAGTATAAAACAAACAAAAACACCCATGCGTAAAGTCTCTTGGGATTTTAAAATAAATCTGTGAATCATACATAGGTTGTTATTTCTAAATTCAAATAGTTACATATTGCTATACATAAATTACATACTCTTCTACCTCCATTGCTGTGACTGTAGGTAGGCCATAAGCACTCACTGGGCCAAAAAATGTGAAGTGTACCAAACGTGAAAATTGTAGCTATTAAACCTGCCTTTATGTTCCAGTTCGTCGAAAGAGTAGTTAGGTTCGGTATTTGCATCAGTAAATCAGGAAATTTAATCTAAAATAAAAGATTAACAACGAAAACCTAGCTCAGAAAATTGACCAAAGACCTTTTTCTTGTATTTTCGATGTTTAAATAACAGAAATATATGTATTACATACTTTGGTGCTTTTCGGTTTCATGAACTGTTACATTTTTATTTTAATAAACGTTATTCTAACACAACATAATACGCTGAATTAAAAATAATATCTATTTTTTTAAAACAAACAGAAAGACAGTACTGAAAAAGGACGGCTAAACTTATTCTTGTTCTTTACAGAACACATACACAGAAGCAGACATGAAACAACTGGAAAAAAAACTTATAAAAAACCAACTGGAAAAAGTTTGTATCTTCTATTATTGTTATTTCGAATATTGTTATTTCACTAATATTCTTAATGAAGTAAAGAATGCGTCAACATCTAGAAACTCGTAACGCTCTGTGTCTGTCGCTCTCTGTACAAATTGATACGAGTTAGAATTTTGTATCTTCTATTATTGTTATTTCGAATAGTGTGTGACCTATGTAGCCATTGGTTCTGTTATACAGTACTTTACAAGATTTGGGCTGTAAACGGGAATTTGTTTTTTACCTTTACCTGTACGGGCGTGGAAACAAATAACCCTCATCAACCGTTACAGCTGGTATAGATATATCTCAACATGAAGGTGGTTCATTCTGGTAAATAGACACTGTACAAGTTAACTGTGAATCATGGTAATGTTCATTTGTTCGCCTGTGTTCCTTTTTTATCTGATGAATGTCAATGAAACAAATACCCCACCTATAAAGATGGTTATTGTTTTTAAAAATTTCACATAGACTAAAGAACACAGAACGTTTAAAGAACTGCACTTACGTAATTCCTCATCCTTCCCCCAAAGAGTAAAGCTTCAACAAACACTAAAAACACAAAGCATTAATAAATAATTATTACAATCGTTCAGTAATCATGAGTATCGACATCTGCTCCACACATTTCTTTTAGGATACTTGTTCCTTAACACCCCTTCCAAGGGTCGAGTCTCCAGGTTCATCTAGCCCAGTAAGTAGGGTTACTTATTTGTTGTCAGTGATCCTGAATAAACTTCAAAGTTGATATTGACTGTTAACCAATACAAGTATTATTTTCACTATCTAGACAATTTGATAGAAACAGATCCCTCCCCCCTCAGTGGCACAGCAGTGTGTCTGTGGACTCACTCACACCACTAAAAACCAGGCTTAGATACCCTTGGTGTCCATAGCACAAATCGCCCATCATGAGGGTTTGTGCTTAATTCCAAACAAGAAACAGATCCAAATTAAGAAAAAAACAATTAATCTTTTATGTATTTCTTATTTTATTATCCCATTTTATCTGTTTTCTAAATGTTTTATACTTCTTAAAAAAGACAAACAAATATTAATGCACATGCTGTAAGCAAGCCTTCTCAGAAAAGGCTCAGATTACTTCTATCTTTTTAGGCCCCTGTCTATAATAAATTTTTAAAAATGAGACTAACATTAGCTGAAAAGTTTACTTGTTTGAAGTTAAGCACAAAGCTACACAATGGGCTATTATTGCTCTGCCCACCACGTGTATCGGAACCCGGTTTATAGCGTTGTGCGTCTTTACAGTAAATTGAATATTTGTAGTTTGAGGTTAGATAGAAAGTCAGACATCTTTGTGATATGGGTGATTAGTGCATCATAATTTTTTAAAATCATTTTTCTAATGTAGTTCCCATAGAGGTCAACGTGTTTTGTTTTTGTTTTTTTAGTTTCTTAATGTAAATCTTCATTTTGGCTTTGGTGAAGAGGTTGTATAATGGTGTCTACGTGTGTATTAAGAGGATTGATGCTTAATGGAAAATTGGGAGTAACTATGTCTTACATAATTATGGTCTTGGTTGTTATTGGAAATGTTTTTAGGAGTGGTGAAGACTGTAGAATAGTATTTGAAAAGATTGGTTTAATCTTCGTCTGTGATATTGTAACGTTTTATTGTGAGATATATTTAAGATTTGTCGTTGCAAAAGCGATTTAAATTTTTCGAGAACTTTCCTTGATCATGTTCTGTTGTTTTTTATTGACTGACAGAAGCTTTACCAGTTTCCAATATGGATCTCCCCAACAGACTTGCGGTATGTCTGCAGACTTTTACTGCTAAAAAATGGGGTTTCCATTCTTGTGGTGGGTGTAGCACGGATAACCTTTTGTGCTCGGCATGGCCAGGTGGTTAAGGGGCTCGACTCGTATTCCAAGGGTCGCGGATTCGAATCCCGTTACACTAAACATGCTCGCACTTTCAGCCGTGGGGCGTTATAATGTGACAGTCAATTCCACTGTACGATGATAAAAGAGTAGCCCAAGAGTTGGCGGTGGGTGTTGATGACTAACTGCCTTCCTTCTAGTCTTACACTGATAAATTAGGAATGGTTAACAAAGATAACCCTCGTGTAATTTTGCGCGATATCCAAAAAACAAAACAACAAACCAGTTTTCCTTATGCTGGGACACGATTAATTTTTCTTGATGTGGTTGTTTGTGTCTTTTATTAAGGTTTTAGACTTAAGGCTGGTATTTCCAGTGAATGAGATTGGGTTTCAGGAGTTGAATTCAGGTTATTTCGAGTTTTATTTTGTGCATGTTTTGACTGATAATGGTTTGAAGTCGGTGGTACTTTGTAAGTGGAAAGTGGTGCTGGTGTTGCGTGATTAGGAATAGGATATTGTAATATGTTTCTTTGTTTAAAATTAAGAACAAAGCTACACAATGAGCTATCCATCACGGGTATCGAAACTCGATTTCAAGCGGTGTGAGTCTACTAACATAGCGTTGTACCACTGGGGGAGGGTCTACGTAAATTATATCAATTATACGACTTTATCTTTAGATTGGGGAAGGATACGTTAAGAATTTTCTGAGCAAGTAACATAAACGCTTGAGAATTCTGTGATTTGTACCCCACTGGTACAGCCGTAAGTCTACGGACATACAACGCTAAAATTAGAGGTTCGATTCCTCTCGATGGACTCAGCAGATTGCCCAATGTGGCTTTGACATAAGAAAACACACACACACATTCTGTAATTTAGGTATACTTTTTTAGTTATAGCTAGGAAAGGAAAATTATTGTCGAGTGAGAGAAAGATTTCATTAATTGCTATTATGTCTACACTAAAATTTTGGTTAAGGTTAAATAGTTCGTGATAGTTTCTTTGTATCTTTTCAACAACCTTGAATGTTTATATATAAAAATTAGAGTCTTTTAACTTTGACCTAGGATAAGTGAGGTTGATCCTTCCTACGATTAACGTGTTCAAGTTACGGGGGTCAACATCATGGAGGGCAAAGTACTTGGCTTCAACCGCTGGAGGCCAGTTCGATGCAGCTTTGGATAATAGCTATCTGTTCTGCATTTGACCGTAGCTTACTGGAAGATCTAGTACAAGGGCTTACAAGTGGCTCTGGTATAAGGGCTTTCTGGTAGATCTGGTATCCACGCGTGTCGAGGTAATCAAAGTTGGTCACCGCTCAGCGGACTGGGGTTTAAGTTCCGAGTGGGGACTGGAACTGAATGTTTTCTTATTTCTTCACCCTATGACGTGGTGGGATATTTGTTGAACTGATGTAGGCCGGGTTATCAGGTAAACAACAAGAAAGGCTCCAACTTGCTTTGCACTAACAAAAACGAAAAAAACAAAACACGTCGTAACATGGTTTTGTAGTTGCTAGGAGAAACTGTTTGTTGTGATAGTATTGATTGATCATAGCATTCGTACTCTATTACGAAAACAAACATAAAAAAAGCGAATATTGCCTAAAAAGAAACAATTTTTATGACATGTTCTGCACGGAGAAGTGTTCGCATGGTTCTCTTTAGTGGAAAACAACTCATTACATCAAAACGATTTAATTTTCAGACTTCAAACGTTTTATCCTATAAACCATTTTGTTTTTATAAATTACAAGTGCATATAATTATTGATAAAATATAAATTGTTTTTTTTTTAACAACACCAGTTTCTCAGTACTACATTTAAAAATAACAGCAATAAAGATATAATCAAACTCTTATATACCGTCCAAGTGATAGTTGTGTTCTTGTTGTGAGGAGGGTACTTTTAATTAAAACTGTGTTCTGTTACACATACAACAATTATTTTTCTAATTGTATGAATCTTGAATACCCCAAGTAGGTATTTTTTATGGAGTTGTATCTACAACGGCCCCTCGCTAGTACAGCGGTAAGTCTCCGGATTTACAACTCTAAAGTCAGGGGTTCGATTCCCCTCGGTGGGCTCAGCAGATAGCCCGATGTGGCTTTGCTATAAGAAAAATACACAAACACACTGTTTACGGTGGTAAAATGGAGATGTGTATGTGTTTTAAATGCACATCTAAATATACACAAATGTTCTCTTAGTTTAGAGATAGAGGTGAGGAGTATCATATTTTTCAGAAAAAAATAACGCAGGTTATTATTTGATTACATTTTTTATTTCGATTCAATAAGAATAGCATTGCTTACGTCTTTGACCACGTGAATATTTCAAATCTTAAAAGCCCATGCGGTAAAATAAATGTTTACAACAACTACATGTAGTTCTATTGTTTTCCTCTAGCTAAACAGTGATTGGCTGTAGATTCTCAAGTATATTCAAGACATACCTACCAACATTTAGCCATCTGGCTCATATTCTGAAAGAGTGAAACTTTCTGTTAAAGATCTAAAGTTGCTTCTCTTCATACGATGGCTCGCAGCTTTTAGGTAAGGGTTAAACCTTTTCAGATAGTTTTAAACGTAATTCCTCTCCACACACGCACACTTTAAACGTTACTGTCGTTGTATAGCTACCTGGACAGTCACACTACTAAGACATTTCAGTTTTAACTCACAAAATATTAACAAATAACGTCAAAAAAAGAAACTAGCACATAAGACACTTGTTCATCTGTTATGTCTTTCGTAGATCATCCTTTAAATAATCTCCTTCACCAAGTGATTACAAGATCTGGTTTGAATATCAAAATCATACAAAAATGTGTTAGAAACCTGAAGGATATTCTCACTCGGTCAGCCTTTAATAACGACAATGTGTGTAAATATGAAAAAAAGTGTTGGGTAACGAATAATATCTTAGAGACGTCCTGCATGTTTAAAAATTATGGTTTGTTTTGAATTTCAAACAAAGCTACTCGAGGGCTATCTACGCTCCTGCACACTTAAAAACAGTCTATAAACTTACGTGTGTACGGTGTTTGGCCACGAACATGATCGTTTCAAAGAACACATTCGTGCCACAATAAAGATGTTAAACATTACTTAATAGAACTTATATAATCAAAATTGTAGAAAGTTGTGACAATTTTCCCGAGAAAAAATATAACTAATCACTTTCGATTCAGTCCAGACGTTCTTCCATTAATAGGTACAATGTCTGATCTCTTTAACATTTTATTATTATTATTAATTTTATAATTTTAATTTTATCTATATTTGTTATTATTATTATTTTCTCTGTTTTAATGATCAACGACTTAACACTGTTCGACGATATTTGTGTCATGTCCGCTTTTCTCGTATTTTGTTGCACACGTATTTTGTTTTCGGTTATTGTCTTTTAAAATCAGTTTGGTAACCTCTGACATTCGTAGACCCTTGATAAAGGTGTAAGCCGAAATGTCAAGTACAATCTATTAATCATTAAACATTTAAAAAGTAATAGTGATATCATACTTACTTTTATTATTGAGAATTTCAAACAAAATTCAGAAAACAATGTTTACAAATAGTATCACTTACGAAACAGAAAATTTACTCTCAAAAATTGTTACACAAAAAAATAATAATTGTTAAAGAACATTTAACAAAATTTGTTATTAAAATGACAGAAGAAAATTTGTGCAACATTTACAACATGTCAAATATCACCTTATTTATAAAATGTGTCCACCTTAAACGATTTTTTGTTCTGGTTGTTGTTCATGGCAAAGCTAAATAGAAGTCTTAACTGTGCTTTGCCTGAATTTTTAGCATTGTAAATCTTGAAGCTTACGGCTGAACCACCACGAGCTATTTATATTGCAGAGAAAGTATTTAATTTCGAAACAAATAAAAAAAATCCTGTATTTTATGAATAGCAAAATAGCAAAATCAACAAATAAGAATAATTATTAAAGACATAACTGTTGTTAAAAACAGTATTTAACACAATAAATATTTGCAGAAAAGTTGACAAATATATACACTGCTGGCCAAAATCGTAAGGTTAATGAATATAACAAAATATGCATTTTGCGTTGTTAGACTCAGACATTTATTTGAGAAGAGCTTCAAAAGATGAAAATAAGAAAAGGGAAAATAAGAATAAGAAACTTTTTTAGCATTTAATACAGAAAGTGTAAACACAATCAAATTAGCCTAAATACTAGTTGGTCAAAAGTTTAGGACTTCCTTTTGGTATAGTCAATATACCAATGCAAAGTATAGCCAATGCATGGACGATACAAGCGTTTACAGAAGGCTGGCTGGAATGTTACTTCAAGTGGTAAAGATGGCTTCTCAAAGACCATGAACTGTTTGGAACTGA
>NC_134837.1:123838733-123920274 GCF_004210375.1 Tachypleus tridentatus
AAAATACACTGATGGCTCGTGCATTACAGTCATACAGAGGAAGAAAGCCCCAGGTACAGACCAAAGGGAGGATCCTCCTCACCCACCTCCGCCCCTCTGAAACAGATTAAAAAGGGCAGTAGCGGTAATCATGCACGTTCGAACCATATGCTAAACCACTCCTCCTCCCAGCCCAGGCCCGCGAAAATCGAATCCTGAAGCAGGTGATTGAAACCAGTCCAATCCAGACCAAGCGAGAGTCGGCAGCCAGTCGCCACTAAAAGCCTCAGCACGAGACTTGGGAAATTCACCTGCGCAGCACTGGCCCGAGAGTAACAATGGACGATGGCCAGCATTGAACTAAGGATGTGAAGTTCTCAAGAAGATTCACACTATCTGCATGCGCAACATACGTCACGCACGAACCCCCCGGCATCTGGAGGCCACGCACCGAGACCGAGTACAGATGAGAGAGCAGGCACTTGATAACAACAAGATAAAGTGTTGGAGTCAGTGGGCAGCCCTGACGAACTCTGTAGAATTGGAAAGGAAGATGTCAGGTACATGTTAACGAAGATCTGCTCGAAGAGGTCGCGTACAAGGCCGCCTGTAGACAAAAAATCTGGGAGGAAGCCAGACCTCTCCAGAACGAACCGCAGAAATACATGGTGAACTCGATCAAATGCTTTGCTCTAATCGAGAGGAACAAAGAAGACGGCAATATCCCGATCCATGATGTAATGGAACAGGTCCCTTAGAAGCAACAGATTTTGTTGATACTTCTGCCCCAACACAAGTCTGAGTGCAGCACACCAAGGAAGGCATGACTGCACCTAGAAATAATCTTGCATCCACGTTCAGGAGAGAATGGGGTGCTATAAGCAAAGATATTCAGACCAGCTGGATCTTTTCAGCGAGCTCCCTCGAAAGGCGCATGCCAGCTTACCAGAGCAAGGAGGCACAGGCTTCCTTGAGACCTGCCCACCAAGACCCAGTGACAGACTCATAGAACAGAGCCCTGAACAAGGGCAAGCAAAGTGTCTCCACCCTCATCCTCGCCAAGGAGGAAGATGTTCAACTGTCACACACCGGGCTACGAAAACGGGGACAAAATCCCGGAACGTGGTGAGAAACGCGCTATGGTCAGACAAGTAAAACGAGACATCCCCAGCCCGTCGAACAGTAGCCCCGCCGATGCTCTGCCAAAGGCATCCTGACCCCATTCCTCAGCAGGCCGCCAACATCCGACCACGGCTGCTGCACACGAGAGACAGCGTGACCGAAGTCCAGCAACAAAACGGGCTGTAATGCTCGCACCTGCCCCTCTCCTCACTCAAGCCAGAGAGGCAGGGAAGACTAGAGTCTCCAAACTGCGAACGAGCCTGCGGCAGCTTGTCCAACCGGGGTCAGCAGCACGGCCTCGGGAGGGAGCTGAACGTCCACCATTCCCAGAGCCAGGGCCCTTGGAACCTGCCGCAGCAGCTAGCAGGGAAAGGCAGGGCGCTTCAGAGTCCCAAAACCCCACTCAACCCATCCCAAAGAGGGGAGGCAGGAACATTCAGAGGGACCCACCCCTACACTGACACAGCAGAGCAGGACCTCCTTATAGGGTTTGGAACGTGGGCGCCTCACACAGCCCCCCAACCTCCACCACCCGACACAGATGTCAGAGCCTGCATGAGACGAGGTCGCCTCAGGCCCACCCAGGCTGTCCAGAACCCCACAGGAGCTCCATCCAAACCCGGGCCCGAAGGGTTAACCGAAGTCTCTGCAGAGATCCCTCCACCCGAACAGCACCCAAAGCGACACCTCCACCCAAGAAGAAGCAACCCCACGTCCAGGGTAGCTACCCCGAAAACGGCGTTCACGTCGTTCATGACCGCCGATGGCACGTGGCCGCGGTCACAAAGCGGAGAGACTGCACCGAGAGAGTACGGTCGAATGGGCTGCAGTGCCATACCGACCTACACAATGTGTACAATACTACACAATAATAGCCATACACGCAAACAGCGCTGACACGACACAACACACGCCAGAGCACACGATAAAGCCGAACACGACACGTAAACACGGCAATAAAAAACACAAACACCCGTAATGGGCACAGCAAACACCGGCAATGACAAGAATTTGAAATTTATTTACAACAATATCATACTGTACAAAAATGGCATGACATTAAGTGAACATGACACGCGAAAATATATAAAAACATGAAATATAGACAATGAAAAAAAAAGTAAATATTTCAACATGAAAGATATACAATGAAACAGACATTAAAGATATATACAGCATGAAGGATATATACAAAGAGAGAAAAACAAGAAATATATACAACACTAAATATATACAATAATAAATATATATAATAAAAAAAAAGAACACAAAACATATATATACAATGAGAAAAACATGAAATATATACAAAAATCAAGAAATAGATACATACAAGAGAAAAACAAACAAACAAAACATAAAAAATACACCCAAACGAACAATGTAATCAACCTCAGGAACTTGAACTCAGTAACCTGGAAACACAACCTAAAATATAAGCGTAAACTACGCAGTTACTCCCTCGCCATCATCACAGTGTTAAGATTTAAGAATCAGCCCTGAAGATCTCTGCAAGAAAGTAACAATAGAATCAAACTGTAATTTTAATCAACATCAACTTATACCAAGTCAAAGACCACAAGAAGATTCCGCATCTAATTCATCTGAGGACAAAAACTAATATGAAAATCATTCCAATCAACAAAGTAATGTAATACGCAATTTATTACCAACCAAAAGCAGGTCCATTAAAAAAAAACTTTGTTGATGAATTTAGTAACGAAACTACAAAAGTACTAAACAATATCAAATCTATAAAACAAAACTTGACATCATCTTAAAAAAAGGCCTAAAACTTCATAAGAAGAATAAAGACATCATACAAAGAGTCGGTAAGGAAATTGGATCGTTTGATTCCTTTTGGTAGATGTATTGAATTATGCGCGATACGTTTACCCAGCGAAATACATACCTCAACCCAGTATAGAACAAATTGAGAAAACTACCAAGATATTGCTTAACAAGAATTATTACTTAATTTATAATTCTTTTGCACACAAACCAACCTAAAAAACTCGAAAAATATACGATTTAACAAAATTCCTCTAAACCCATTAACCTTACGCCAAATTGTTTTCTTGCAAAATACGCATCCATAAAAAAATCACTCCATGTTTGTTTGTAAATAGTACTTACATAATCTAGATAATAACGTCATTATATCTAGCTTTGTCATAATCCTATTCCCTCAAACCCTTTGTCATGTATCATCACAACTTACTGCATAAATTATGTCACATGATACCGACAACAGAATCAAAATAAAACAGGAACACCAGACATAACTGTTATAACTATTCAAATTTATTTGTTTTCAATACAGATCCGTACTTACTTTAGTTACCTCCGGTTTTCTATGGAAATACATTTATTGACCACACTTGTCTTACATCATGTAGCCAAACCAAAAGCAGGTCCATTAAAAAAAAACTTTGTTGATGAATTTAGTAACGAAACTACAAAAAGTACTAAACAATATCAAATCTATGAAACAAAACTTGACATCATCTTAAAGAAAAGGCCTAAAACTTCATAAGAAGAATAAAGACATTGTCATCACAAAAAGTCGGTAGGAAATTGGATCGTTTGATTCCTTTTTGTAGATGTATTGAATTATGCGCGTACGTTTACCCAGCGAAATACATACACTCCAACCCAGCATATAACAAACAATTGAGAAAAACTACTCAAGATATTGCTAACAGAAAGAATTATTACTAATTTATAATTTTTTGCACACAAACCAACTTAAAACTCGAAAAATATACGATTTAACAAAATTCTTCTAAACCCATTAACCTTACGTCTAATTATGTTTTCTTGCAAAATAAGCATCCACTTAAAAACAATTCCATATTTTGTAACAGCACTTACATAGTCTAGATAATAACGTCATTATATCTAGCTTTGTCATAATCCTATTCCTCAAACCCTTTGTCATGAATCATCACAACGCACTGCATAAATTATGTCACATGATACCGACAACAGAAACAAAATAAAATAAGAACACCTCACAGTACTGTTATAAATATTCATATTTATTTGTTTTCAATACAGATCCGTACTTACTTTAGGTACTTAATTTTCTATGGGAAATACATTATTCTACATCACGTAGAATAAATAACACTTCAAAGTCACTTCTATATATATAAGTCCACTTTTGATTTAGATATCTTGATGACGTGTTTTTGTTGTTGTCGCTTTGTTTTGCATCTTAACTTGTTAAATGAACAAACAAATATCATTCAATATATAAAGTTCTACAATTCACAGATGAAAATGAAAATAATTGCACGATACATATTTAAACTTTAACATGGTACTAACCCCATCCCCGAATGCTTCACCACTAATATTCGTAAAAACAAAAAAAACATACAACGGAACTTACATCAACTGGTTTCCTAATCGTATAATCCAACACAAACTACGCACTCTGAAAAACGTAACTCAATGTTTTATTGACGTTAACTAGTTCTTTTTAGTAAAGTAGTTGTTAATCACCTTAAATTGTTTTTTTCTTTAACCATTCATGTATAATCTAAAATTCACGTGGAGTGGTATTTACATGAATAAGTAACTACTATCAGTTCTAGAATTTAAATTCATTGTAGAATTGTTGATTTAAATACTCAAAACGTAACTTTACTGTAAAAACTTTGTATTTAGTAATTATCATGCCAGTGGATAGAAAAGTCGCGCCTGTTCTGAAAATAATCTCAATGTTATTGTAAAAGCTGTAAATGGGAATAAAATATGCTTTTTAAGTAAGCTTGGTTTGTTTCTGAATTCCGAGCTAACTATTCATGATTTAGTAGGGAAGGGCTGGATGGAAGGTAGTTAGTTATCACTACCCATCGCCAGTTCTGCTACTTTTGTATTAACGAATGGTGGAATTGGCCGTCATATTATAACGTCCACACGGTGAACGGGTAAGTATAATCTGGGGATGTGGATTCGAACCCCTACACCTTTGATTAAACGTCGAGTGCCTTAACTACTGAGCCATCCTGACCGTAAAAGAAAATACACTCAAAACGACTTTTTTTTCTGCTATTTTCTGATTCGCAATGAGTCACTCAAAGTTACGTTTACATGTTTCATTTCAATAATATATTAATCCCTAAAATGCATCTGATAAAATAACGCTTTAAATTACCCATAGTTCCATTGTTTACGTACAGCTGAAAAGCCTTAAAACGACGTTTGCCAGTGGATTCTAATGTCACGTCATCTGAAGAAGGACATTAAGGTGTTGATGAATGTTTTAAAATGTATTTTCTTCATAATCTGGCTTGGTATTTCCAGGTAAGGACTAAAGTTGCATACTTTTAACTATTGTATTTTTTTATACATATACATATATAAGAAACGTCTTAACGTCATTTACACATATATCTGTCTGTCTATCTATTGTCCGATACTTCTGTTTGTCGATTTATCTGGATATATAATTTAATTTTAGGTTTACTTAATAATTATAAGTATTACTTTATTACAAGTTACAGTTTTAACTGTAAGGAAAAAATACACAAAACAGGTACCACGTTTCAATAACTGGAACGATCTCTCCAGAACGAGAAGTTTGTGTTGTTTTTCATTAAAATTAATATTTAACGATCCAACAACATATTTAAATTAAAAATCACAAGTTTGTTATGTGTGTGTTTGTTTTTGAATTTCGCACAAAGCTACTCGAGGGCTATCTGTGCTAGCCGTCCCTAATTTAGCAGTGTAAGGCTAGAGGGAAGGCAGCTAGTCATCACCACCAACCGCCAACCCTTGGGCTACTCCTTCACCATCGAATAGTGGGATTGACCGTAATATTATGACTAATCTACAGCTGAAATCGGGAGCATGTTTGGTGCGACTGGGATTCGAACCCGCGACACTCAGATTAGGAGTCGAGAACCTTAACCCACCTGGTGATGCCGGGTCCGAATCGTAAGTGATTAGCTATCCATGTTCATATGAACCTACACGAATTTACATATTATTTATTTATAAAGAAATTGAATAAATTGACAAAATTGAATAAATGTTAAACTGTGGGATATATTACACAAAAGATGTTCATAACATTAGGTTAGTGTGATGAAATAACGACCAAACACATACAGACATGTACCTAGCTATTCGTTAACTGTGGGGTTGTTTGATTTTATTAACAAGACTTCTCTGATGTTTCTTATGTTAATATCATGTAAATATTATGTTAATATTTTGTTCAGAAAATATAGGGTGTTTTTGTTCATATGTTCATGGACTTGGGAAGAAGGTTCTTGGTGTTCTTTTTACCTGGTGTTCAAATTACGCACTCTCTCATCTGTGTAAAACACTGGACAACTGTCACATTTTATTTCTTAAAGATTTTTTGGTTGAGGGGGTTCATTATATAGTTTTCTTAAGGTGTTTAATTTTCATTCCGGAGCCAAAATGAATCTAGTCTTTATATTAAGGTTATATTTATGTGCTGGTATTTTCCTTATTTCGGATAGAGGTACGTTAATATTTCATGTGTATGGGATAGTGCAAATGTTTTCTTTGATTTGTGAAGTGTTTGCAATGTTTTTGTTCAATGTGTCTTACATGTGCTTGTTAATTTCATTAATAGCTTACATAACTACTTTAGTAAAGGAATAATTAACGTTAATAAAACATTGAGCTAAGCGTGTAACTTTTTTCTGTGGTACAAATATTGTGTTAAATTTAGGTCTTCGAGAGTGCCTAGCTTCTGGTGGATTATATGATCAGAAAACAAGATTATTTAAGGTTCGCTGTGGGTTTTATTATTCTATGAATGTTAGTGGTGAGGCCTTTGGGGAGAGTCGTCGTCAGGTTAACGTTTAAAATTGTATCGTGTAGTTATTTTCGTTTCTAACTATGGATTGTAGAACTTTATGTATTGAATGAATTTTGTTTGTTCATTTTGACAAGTTAAGACGAAAAACAAATCAACAAGAACAAAAACATGTCATAAAAATATCTAAGCCAAAACGTAGGCTTATATATATATATGGAAGTGTCTTTGACGTGTTATTCTATATGATGTATGACAAGAGTGGTCAAAATACCTGATGTATTTTCCGTCGCATGTCTAGGTAACTGAAGTAAGTACGGATCTGTATTGAAAGCAGATAAATAAGAATAGTTATGAGTTTTATCAGGTGTCTGCTGTTTTATTTTGATTCTATTGTTGGTGTATTGTGAAATAATTTATAATAATAAGTTGTGTTCCCCAATGGCAAAGGGTTTAAGGGAAATAAGTTTACGAAATAGGTTTTATTTTTGAGTACATCAAACAATATCAAAATAGAATGTTTTCAAATAGTATGATCAAATTTATAATATTCGCCCCTAACCATTAGACAAAAACAAACAAATAATTAGTAAACGATACTTAAGCACACATACGACAGCAAGAAGAGAAGCAACTTTAATTGAACAATTATGATAATTTTTAAACATTTCAAGTGTGAAATATCATGTTAAAAACCTGTCTACTTCAAGTGATATATTTCTGTCGTTTTTAATCGAAGAGCTGCACAATGGTTTATCTGCACTTTGTCTGGAGGGTCAGGTTTCATGTCAGGCCTCTTGCTCCCTCCTGACTACTGTTAATTTTGGATGCTGTGGAATTCGGAACTTGACATGGTGATGACGAAGATTTTTTTTTCTAATTTCGAGAGCATCATCTGGTTGCAACTCTTTTACAAACGAATAATGGGATTGAACATGCAGAGCCTTTGTGTATAAGATGCAGTCTGTACGTATAAGTTCGGGGCTGTGTAGTTCTTGGTGTCAATAATAACAGTGTTTTTTTCGTTGGTTTTTTCAATTCTTTCATCTCTGCTTCTTTGTGTATGTTGCGGTACTTATTGTCGGTAATAAGTATGTATTGGTTTTCTTCCAATTGTTTCATGTCTAATTCTGTGAATGTGTTCCGTTAAGATTCGACTTGTTTTGTATGTTATAGAATCATGTTTTTGATGTCCTGATATTTCGTGCATCTTTTGTAGTCTTGAATGCTCTGCCACATACTGATCGTATTATCCCTAATACCGTTGAACCATTAGGGGTCAGTTTACACGGCAAGGAAAATATTTACTTTCAAAGTAATGTATATTAAACAAATAACTCTGAAATTATTTATAATTGAACCAGAACAGCAGAACTTTTCAAAGTCATATGATTACTGAAAAAATAGCGAACTTTATATGATTTATTAAAACAAAATAATTGAAGAGCCTAAATGCTCTGGTTTACAAAAAAGGGGATTCGGGTGTAGTGAGATTGTTCACATGCCCAAAATTTCAATCTATGGTTCCATGTTCGCGCCACGATTGTCGCAGTTGTATTACGATAAAAGTAAAACCATAGTCTCACTGAATGTGTGTGTGTTTTATTTTTGCAAAGCCACATCTTGCTATCTGCTGAGCTTACCTAGATAAATCCAAGCCTGTTGTAAATCCGTAGACTCATCGCTGTACTAGACAAGAATACTGAAACAACTGGCGGTGGTGTTGTTAATTTGAAGTCCTTCTTCCGGTTCAGAATTATAGTCGGCTATGCGCAGATATCTCTATTTCTAGCGTTTAGGTAAAATATTGAATTTTAATCAATGTTTAGGAATTTTTCCAATTAAAAGCTATTAATTAAAACTGTAGTTGTATAGAAAAGAACCTAATATTAACGATATTCATTGTTTTGAAATATCGAGATGCTAAAATTATTTAGTAAATTGATTTGTTTTGGAGTTGAGCACAACGCATTACAATTGGGCATCTGTGCTCTGTTAAATAACTTAAATATAAACTTTTTTTCAGTAATTTTCATTCACCGTCTAGCCCTATGCAGAACATGGAAATTCGGCCGTATATTTCTGTATTTGGATGCTCTCTGATCCATTTTGGACTTGGTACATTTCCTACCTTTGGTAACTTAAATCCATACTTGACATCGTACCTGAAAAACCAAGTTGACTGAACAGTAACTTATGAGAAAGTCAGCTGGGTATTGTATACGTTTTACGTTGGTGTATCTTTCATAAATTTTGAAGATTGTTTAAGTCATGAGGTTGGACGACGTAAAGCCATGAACTTTGGCTTGTCCTGCTTCATGTAAGATACCCAAACTCTTTTGCATTTTACACGAAGAACATTGTAAAACAGAGACTAAATCAATTTTTCTTTTCTTATCTGATGTGGAATATTAACGAGAATATATTATGTTGGAAAATCATTAAGTGTATAATTGGAAGGTTTACTAAAGACACAATATTAAAAGTAAAGTCGCGTTTCAGTTTGATAAACTGTTAAATTCTTATGTTAATAAACTTTATTTTAATACAATTTCGTGCGTTGAATTAAAAATATATATATTTTTTGGAGAAATTATAAGAAATAATTGAAATTAACACCTGAATTCGGGAAAAAAAAGCATAATTTTCTTAAAGAAATATTCGTTTTCTGAATTCACAAAAATAAAAATCTACCATCAAATAATTAGTGGTCACCCACAGTACAAACCATTTATATGAAGTTCACCTTCGCAAAATTTAGTACTTTGTATTCTTTGGACTGACAACATATAATCAATATTTTCTCTTTTAGGAGGTGTTTTATAATTGCCAAGTCACATTGGACTATCTTCTAGGACTACTGAAAGGAACCGAACTCCTGATTTTAACGTTGTAAATCCGCTGTCCCAGTGAGGAACTTTTCAGAAGAAGTGTTGTTCATTTGTATCAGGTTCCCTTCCTCATTGAATGTGATTCACTACAAATGTTTATTGTTTGTTTGTTTATTGACAACTCCATATAGTTGGTCAAAGAGAAATTTTATGTTCATTTGGTGTTTTATCCTTTATTGGGGATAATTTTGAAGGATTGCAAAAACATGTACCCATTGCTCTTGAACTTGAAATCTGTCCATAACAATTATGGCCAAGTGTGTTAAGGCATTGGACCTCGTAATCCTAGGGTCGCGGGTTCGAATCCCGGTGGCGCCAATCGTGGGCGCGCTATAATGTGACGGTCAATCCCACTAATCGTTGGTAAAAGAGTAGCCCAAGAGGTGGCGGTGGGTGGTGATGACTACCTGCCTTTCCTCTAGTCTTACACTGCGAAATTAGGGACGGATAACCCTCGAGTAACTTTGCGCGAAATTCAAAACAAAACAAACAAATCATAACCATTGTAAAATAAGTTCAGTTTTAATCTATAAACCTATAAAGAACAAGAATAATCGTCCTTTTCAGTACTATCTTACTGTTTTTATTTAAAGAAATACATATTTTTTTTAATTCAGCGCACGAAATTATGGAAGAATAGCGCTAAATATTTAATACTTGTATTTCTGTTATTTAAGTATCGAAAACACACGATAAAGGTATTTAGTCAATTTTCTGAGCTAGGTTTTTGGTATTTGGTTTTTATTTTCGATTTATATTTATATTTATAAATACGCAGATTTGTGTGCAGCTTTTCGGTTAACAATAACATAAAAATAACATTTAAAATAGACAGGTTTTTGAACATGAAATGTTTAAAAAACATCACAATTGTTTTATTAAATTTGATTTTCTTCTTCCTGTCGTAAGTGTGCTTAAATATCGTTTACTAATTATTTGTTTTTGTGTAATTGTTAGGAGCGAATATTATAAATTTGTTTATACTATTTCAAAACATTTTTCCTAATATTGTTTGATATACTCAAAAATAAAATCATATACCTCCAGATTTTAGCATTGTAAACTCACCGCCGTCCCATCCAGGGACGAACAGATAGACAGACTAGCAGATAATTCAGTCAGTACCAACACGATGTCCATTTTCATGTCAATTCACGTAGATTAAGAACATTAATAAATAATTACTTACGATTCTTTTATTTAAATATATTGTTGGATCTTAAATAAACTTTTTTATTTAAATATATTGTTTAAATATTGGTTTAAATAAAAACACAAACCTCTTGTTCTGAGAGAGATCATCTCAGTTATTGAAACGTGGTACCAGTTTCAGTAATATTTTCCTTAATGTTAAAATTGTAACTTGTAATAACGTAATACTTATAATCATTAAGTAAACTCAAAATTAAATTAAATATCTAGATAGATCGACATACAGATGTATCGGACAATAGATAGAGCAGACTGATATGTGAATAACAGACGTTAAAAGAGACAGATAAACAGGCACTTGTATATATATATATATATATATAGAAAACAATACATGCAATGTTTAAAAGTATAAAGTTCAGTTCTTACCTTGAAGCACCAGACCAGATTACGAAGACAATATATTTTTAAACTTTCTCCAACACTTTAATGTCCTTCCTCATACAACTTAATGTAATGTAAGTTACAATATTTTCAGCTGTTTTAGAATTCACGGCCAAACGTTGTTTCCAAAAGTTTTCAACTGTACGTAAATAATGAAGCTACGTGTAATTTTTGTGAACCGTTTTTTATCAGATGTATTTTTAGGGTTCAATGTATTCATGAAATGAAACAGATAAACGTAACCTAAGGACTTATAAGGGATCGACAAAAACAGCAATAACTTGTTTTGAATTTACTTATTTATAAAGTACAGTTTATAATTTACAGCTTTACATTAAGATTGTTTTCTCTTTTCGGTTGTTTCGTGTCTGCTTCTATCTATGTATGTGTTCCGAGTCTCTTTAGAGCTTAGTGTCAGTAATAAGTGTTGTTTTTTTTCCGGTTCTTTCATGTCTGCTTCTTTCTATGTATGTGTTCCGGGTCTTTGTAGTGCTTAGTGTCGGTAATAAGTGTTTTTGGCGTTTTTTCAATTGTTTGATGTCTGCTTCTGTGAATGTGTGTAACGTTAGGATTCGACTTGTTATGTATGTTATGGTTTCATGTTTTAATGTCCTTACATTTATTGCATCTTTTGTAGTTTGCTATGTGCTGTGCCACATATCCAGTGTTATTAACCCTCCAGGTTACCGCTTAACAACTAGGGGTCACTTTATATGGCAAAAAAAAATATTTATTTTCGAAACAAAGCTAACAAAGTTCTATTTTATGAATAGTAGAATATGTGTAATTATAAAGAATATAACTGCCATTAAAATGTAATATTTAACATAATAAATATTTATAGATTAAAAAGTTCATATATACACTCTTAAGGCCAATGAATATAAAGAAAAAATATGCATTTTGCGTTGTTAGACTCAATCACTTATTTGAGTAGAGCTTCGAAAGATGAAAATAAGAAAAGGAAAAATAAAAGTGAAAAACTTTTAGCATTTAATAGGGAACACTATGAAATTAGCCTAAATATTAGCTGGTCAAAGGTTTAAGACCATAATGAAACGAAGCGTTAATCGGTAAACACGTAACGAAATTTAGTCGTTTCTGTTCAAGCATTATCGTTGTCAACATCTCCTGTGTTACAGTGGGTAAAAACATGGCAAAAGCTGAAACGTTGACAGTGTTTGAACATGGCAGAATTGTCGAGTGCAAAAGCAAGGTCTCTCTCAACGTGACATCGCTGGTGAGATTGGGCGTAGTAAAACTGCATGTTGCAAATTTCTAAAAAGACCCTGATGGATACGAAACGTGAATTTTAAGTGGTCGGCCCAAGAAAATTTCGCCCGTGTTTGGCAGAAAGATTCGACGGGTTGTTCGGCAATACACCAGCCGATCGTCGAACCATATTAAGGTCCTTATGGACGCCGAATGCAGCTCAAGAACAATAAGATGGTATCTACGAGAGAAAAGCGTTAAAACCGTAAACGTCTTCAAAGGCCACGCCTCCTTCCACACCACGAAACAGCTCGGTTAAACTTTGCTGAGAAGCATCAAACATGGGACGTAGAAAAGTGGACGAAGGTTTGTGTTCTGATTGTTTGTTTGTTTGTTTTGGATTTTGCACAAAGCTACTCGAGGGCTATCTGTGCTAGCCGTCCCTAATTTAGCAGTGTAAGACTAGAGGGAAGGCAGCTAGTCACACCACCCACCGCCAACTCTTGGGCTACTCTTTTACCAACGAATAGTGGGATTGACCGTCACATTATACACCCCCACGGCTGGGAGGGCGAGCATGTTTAGCACGACGCGGGTGCGAACCCGCGACCTCGGATTACGAGAGTCGCACGCCTTACGCGCTTGGCCATGCTTGTTCTCTGATGAGAAAAATTTAACCTGGACAGTCTAGATGGCTTCCAACGTTCCTGGCACGATAAGGATATCCCACCGAGACATTTTCTACACGCACGACACAGTGGAGGAGGTTCCATCATGTTCTGGGGTGCTTTCTCCTTTCATGGAACAATGGAACTTTAGGTTATACAGGGGCGTCGAACAGCATGTGGCTACATTGGCATGTTGGAGAGATCATTCTTATTGACTGAAGGCCTTCGCTTGTGTGGAAATGACTGGATCTTTCAGCAGAACAACGCTGCAATCCACAATACCCGCAGGCCAAAGGACTTTTTCATAACGAATAACGTGATTCTTTTGGACCATACCGCGTGTTTGCACGAACTGAACCCCATTGAAAATGTTTCAGGGTGGATGGCAAGGGAAGTCTATAGAAATGAACGTCAACTCCAAACAGTGCATGATCTTCGTAAAGCCATCTTCACCATTTGGAATAACATTCCAGCCAGCCTTCTGCAAACCCTTATATTGACCATGTCAAAGCGAAAGTTTGAAGTTATTCGCAATGACGGCCGCAACTCACTACTTAGACCTCTTGTTGGGCATTTCCTACCCTGTTAAGAACTTCTTTTGGTATGGTCTTAAACTTTGACCAGCTGGTACTTAGGCTAATTTCATAATCTTCACTTTTTCTTTTAAATGCTAAGAAGTTTTTGGTTTTTTTATTTTCCCTTTTCTTATTATCATCTTTCGAAGCTCCACTCAAATAAGTGGTTGAGTCTAACAACGCAAAATGTGTATTTTTCTTTATGTTTATTAGCCTTAAGATTCTGGCCAACATTAACTCTATTTATCCCAACATTAACTTCACATGTGAACAGGAAGAAAGCAATCAAATATCATTTCTTAACCTCAAAATTACAAGAACTGATACACAATTTAAAACAGAAATCCACCGAAAAATAATCCATATTGTGGACTATACATTCCTTAAGACTCAGCACATGAAACAAAACAAAAACTCAACATACTAAGAAACCAAATAAACACAGCCATAAAACTATGCTCACCAGATAAAATTAACGATGAATTAGACAAAATAAGACAATACTTCATCAACATCAATAAGTTTCCTCCACAAACCGTGGAAAACATCACACCTAGACAGAAAGCAAAATCAACCAACTAAAGTAAATATATCTCACGAATCAAAAAATCACGAAACCATATACCTGCTGTACACCATATATTCTCGACATCAGCAGACAAAATAACCAACATTTGGCAAAAACTAGTAACAAAATATGACATTTCAGTTAATACCAAATTTATTCAAAAATCAGGCACAAAACTGAGGTCTATACTATGTAAAAACTACACTGACAAACACCACACCAACATTATTTATAAAATACAATGTGATAACTGCCACGACTTCTATATTGGAGAAACAAGTAGAAAAATTGAAACCAGATTTAAAGAACATAAAAAGTCACCTTCACACGTTTTCGAACACTGCAAGTTAAATAAACACAACATAACCATAGAAAACACTCAAATACTAAATAAAGAAACAAACATAAACAAACGCAAAATTAAAGAAGCCTTACTTATACAACAACTTAAGCCCAAAATAAACCAATACAAAGGAACACCTTTATATCTATATTAAAAAATATATATAATAAATAATAATAATAAAATAATGATATAAAATTATATATTCAAACATCTAAGCCCGCCCTCTACATTCCGACACTCAGTTACACTGAGTGTATCTTCGGTCATCGTCAGGTTCACAAAGAAAGAGAGGGGTAACTGACCGGAAGCTGACCACATGAAAGGTCGAAACGTTGTTCACTCCTCTACGTAAAAAAATTTTCACAACCCAAACGAGCCGTTTTTACATATATAGTCAACTGTGTGTAGCAATATGTGTAAAAATATTGAATTTTAAGCAATGTGTGTGAATATTCACAATTAAAAGTATGTAATTACAACTATACTCTTATTAAATGTATTCATTACTGCAAAAATAATTAAATGATAAAAATTATTTTGTAAATGATTTGTTTTGGAGTTAAGCACAAAGCAATACAATTGGCTATCTGTGCTCTCTTAAATAACTTCAATATATACATATATTTTTTTTTCAGTAACTTTCATTCAACCTCTAACCCTACGCAGAACACTGAAATTCGACCTCATATATCTGTATTTGGATGCTTCATGTTTTGGTGGTTGGTTATGTCTTCAGGTTGGATGACGTAAAGCCATAATCTTTGGCTTCTCTTGCATCATGTAAGATACCCATAACTCCCTTGGATTTTAAACTAAGAACATTGTAAAACAGAGACTAAATCTACTTTTCTCTTGTTATCTGACGTGGATTATTAATGAGAATATATTCTGTGGAAAATCAGTTGGAAGGTTTACTAAAGACACAACATTAAAAGTGAAGGCGCTTTTCAGTTTGATAAACTGTTAAATTCTTATGTTAATAAACTTTATTTTAATACAGTTTGTGCGTTGAATTAAAAAATATATATATTTCATTGCATAAATTATAAGAAATAACTGAAATTACAACCTGAATTCGGAAATATAATGTATATTTTCTTAAAGAAATATTCGTTTCTGTATCTATGAAGCCAAAAAATTCACAGAAATAAAAATCTACCATCAAATAATTGTTGTGATCCAACATAATACATCCATTTATGTGAAGTTCGTCTTTGCAAAATTTAGTACTTATGTATTCATTGTACCAACAACATATATAAAAATTCTTTTTTTTTTTTTTTTTGAGAAAGTGTTTTGTGTGTTTCTCTTACAGCAAAGTCACCTTGGCCCATTTGCTATGTCTACTGAGGGGAACCAAACTCCTGATTTTAGCATTATAAATCTGAAGACTTTCCACTGTCACAGGGTGGGCTCTTTCAGAAGGAGTGTTGTTCAACTTAGTCAAATGCTCTTCCTTATTGAATACGCCCGGCATTGCCAAGCGAATTAAGGCGTTCGACTGGTAATCCGCGGGTCGCTGGTCTGAATCTCAGTAGCACGAAATATCGTCTCTTTTCAGCCGGTGCATTATAATGTGACGGTCAATCCCACTGTTCGTTGGTAAAAGAGTAGCCCAAGAGTTGGTTGTGAGTGGTGATGACTACCTGCCTACCCTCTAGTCTTACACTGCTAAATTAGGGACGGATAGCGCAGATAACCCTCGAGTAGCTTTGCGCGAAATTCAAAACAAACAAACAAACAATCGTGTATAGCAATATGTAACTATTCTAATTTAGAAATCAAAACCAATGTATGATGTACAGACGTATTTAGAAATCACAAGATTTTATGCATGGGAGTTTTGTTTTTTCATACTTGTAACCTCGTGTAACTATTTCGAAAGATTAACGTTGTTTAGGGGTTACTGATTAAAATATTTCAGAAACTTAACTTTCGCTAAAGAGTGCAGAAGCGATGACGTCACACATTTTCCATAGTTCAAAACAACCAAGAAGTGGTGAAATAGCGTGGTAATCACTGTTTATTTTGAATCAAAGTCAATCGGTAGGAGAGAAAATTTGTACCAGTTAGATGCGGAAGCTTTTCAGTATGCAGAAAGTATTCTGTGCATGCAGATATGAAGAACAAGAATTTAATATTACGGTCAGTAAGTAATAGGTATATTATTAGATATATCTATAACAACTTGTTCTGGACAACGAACGCGATATTTATCACTTTATTTATATATGAGGAATAATTTTTTTAATCTTAGAAATATTTTCAAAATTTACGTATTTCATATTTAGTGTTCTTGAAACAAAAATGAACCTATTTAACGCGTTACATTTTTTTAATTTGTTCTGAATAAAGTGTTAAACATATTTGTTACTTCATAAATAGCCCTCAGTGGCGCAACGATTTGTCTTTATGACTTATAACGCTAGAAAATGAGTTGCGATACATCTGGCTGGCAGAGTGCACAGAGTGTAGTTCTGTGCATTACTTGAACAAATTTCCTCAATAATTTATTTATAAACCGTAGAAAATGCTATTATATCACCAAAACATGCAGCTGTTTTACATATTCAGGAATGAATAAACACGCTCAAATAAAACCTCTGATGCAACATCAATTCTATTTGTTTGTTATCATTATTACTATATTCGATTCTTCATCAAAGAGAGTGAAGGGAAGAAGTGTTTGTTTGTTTTAAACTTTGCGCAACGCTACACGAGGGCTATCTGCTCTAGCCCATCCTAATTTAGCAGTGTAAGATCAGAGGAAAGGCAGCTAGTCATCACCACCTACCGCCAACTTTAGACTACTCTTTTACCAACGAATAGTGAGATTGACCGCACATTGTAACGACCCCACGACTGAAAAGGGCAAGCATATTTGGTGTGACGGGGATTCGTACTCGCGACCCTCGGATTACGAGTCGAGTGCTCAACCACCTGGCTATACTGAGGCCTCTGAGACAAATAAATAGAAAGTATATCCTTTCACAGGTTCAGAGAAGCCTTGGTCTCTTGTAACGTATGTGGTTATAATAAAACAATGGTGGCACGTGAAAATAATACAAGACAATCACTAGCCTGAAATAAAAAAAGTGAAACATAATTCGAATATTGAATTTGCATATATAATTCTAATATTAAATATGTATATATCATTTCCATCTCTAAACTGAGAGTGTATGTACACACTTTGGTCTCATCGAAAGGTACACAAAAACAAGTTTTTTGAAACTTAACAAATGAAAAACAACTCTAAATTGAAACCCGCCATTAAGATTGAAGCCTGGACTTAATTACCCTCTTCTCTCTAATTAGCTACAGCTAGAAACATACATCTTGATAGATAAGCAAACAGAGGGAGTGAGAAAACTGTTTCACCCATCATCATCATAAATAAAACAAATTAATAGCTTGTGAGGAACGTGCGCCACAGACGGTGTCTTAGAGCTTGGAATATGTTTGTTACATTTTATGCCTTCGTCTGTTTCTTTCTGAGATAAATTTTCAATTTTGGTTTATTTTATTGGAACATGCTGTAAAGTAAGGGTGTGCATCTCCTCGCTTCCTTCGCTACTATCTTTTGCATTTTACATATTTCTCGTATTATTGGTTTTAAGCCAATAACAAGAGCTTATTTCAATAGATTAATAATAACAAAACAACCAAATGTACACCAATATTTTCACGGTTGTCCATACACCATTACCCACATAAGCCAAAGAAAAGTTTTCCTGTTTTCCGTCCACGTATCATCCCCACAATCTGTTAATCATGTGACGATCTATTAACGACCAAAGTGTGTAGAGGACGCTTTTCGTTTTCCATGAAATGTATGAGAAGTAAGACTTGTGCACGAGCAAAGTCGAGCACGTCTAACTACTTTAATTGTAGACATCAACAGCAAACTCGCATTGAAAGTTGTTTAAATTTACGTGCCTGTATTTTGTTTTTACCTCTAAGCTCTAACCCTAAGGTTTGTTTGCTTACTTTAAAATTTTATGAAACGAAGATTCATAATGAAAACGTTATATCTGTTTTGTTACAAAACATTGTTCTTAACCCAAAATAAACTATACCTTAACTCGTCCAAATGTAATCACTGAAATAGCCATGAACTTCACCCTTTCATAACTAGTTTAGAATATGTTGGTGTGAGTCAAATATATGATGGTATTTTTCGCTTTTATAAACGCCCATGTACATGTTCTGTATCTAGTGTGGCACTGGTTTTAAGCGAATGTCGAAAGTTTGTAAATGTGTACTAATATTCTTAGTGAAGTAAAGAATGCGTCAACATCTAGAAACTCGTAACGCTCTGTGTCTGTCGCTCTCTATACAAATTGATACGAGTTAGAATTTTGTATCTTCTATTATTGTTATTTCGAATAGTGTGACCTATGTAGCCATTGGTTCTGTTATACAGTACTTTACAAGATTTGGGCTGTAAATGGAATTTGTTTTTACCTTTACCTGTACGGGCGTGGAAACAAATAACCCTCATCAACCGTTACAGCTGGTATAGATATATCTCATCATGAAGGTGGTTCATTCTGGTAAATAGACACTGTACAAGTTAACTGTGAATCATGGTAATGTTCATTTGTTCGCCTGTGTTCCTTTTTTTATCTGATGAATGTCAATGAAACAAATACCCCACCTATAAAGATGGTTATTGTTTTTAAAAATTTCACATAGACTAAAGAACACAGAACGTTTAAAGAACTGCACTTACGTAATTCCTCATCCTTCCCCAAAGAGTAAAGCTTCAACAAACACTAAAACACAAAGCATTAATAAATAATTATTACAATCGCTCAGTAATCATGAGTATCGACATCTGCTCCACACATTTCTTTTAGGATACTTGTTCCTCAACACCCCCTTCCAGGTGTCGAGTCTCCAGGTTCATCTAGCCCAGTAAGTAGGGTTACTTATTTGTTGTCAGTGATCCTGAATAAACAAAGTTGATATTGACTGTTAACCAATACAAGTATTATTTTCACTGTCTAGACAATTTGATAGAAACAGATCCCCCCTCAGTGGCACAGCAGTGTGTGCGTGGACTCACTCACACCACTAAAACCAGGCTTAGATACCCTTGGTGTCCAGAGCACAGATCGCCCATCATGAGGGTTTGTGCTTAATTCCAAACAAGAAACAGATCTAAATTAACAAAAAAACAATTAATCTTTTATGTATTTCTTATATTATTATCCCATTTTATCTGTTCTCTAAATGTTTTATACTTCTTAAAGAAGACAAACAAATATTAAAGCATATGCTGTAAGCAAGCCTTCTCAGAAGAGGCTCAGACTACTTCTATCCTTTTAGAATTATGACTATATTAAAATTTTAAAAATGAGACTATCATTAAGATGCTGAAACCATCAATGATTAAAATATTGTACGCACCACGCTAGAGGTCACATTTAACTTACTGCAGTGGATGTCAGGAATAAAACATCATCTGAAGACAGAACTTATTTGCTTACAAATTATTTGTAAAAGAACAAAAGAAAGAACTGTCCGAATAATTCTATAAATGAGCACTTATCTATCAAAAATAAATTAAACGATTTCATGACGAGGAACACATTTATTAAAAAAATAATAGCATAAATAATGATAAAGTAGAAACTGAACTTCCCACAATGTGGGTCGAATAAAATAATAACAACTCCGCCAGATGGCACTCTCTCAGAAAGATAGGCGAACGTTTTCGATGAATCGAGTTTAGTTTTGTCATAGCAGTTGCATTCAGGTGGAGAACGACGAACACAATAACAAGAAATGTTTAAGAGTTAACTAATCCACTGTAATTGTTTTACGTATGTCACTCTCTCGGTGCTGGTTTCGTTTTTAGAAATATCTGCTTTTAACATCGATAATTATTGTTCTGGTTAATAGGAAGAATTACATGGGTACCTATGTGTGTTCATGCGCGTACTTTAGAGGGATAGACACGTCTGTGTGTGTCCATGCATGTATTCTAAAAGTGGAAGATATTTGTATGTGTTCATACGTGCATTATAAAGGGAGGGAACAGATGTGTGTGTTTTCTTAAAGCAAATTCATATCGGGCTGTCAGCCGAGTCCGCCGAGGGGAATCGAGCTCCTGATTTTAGCGTTGTAAATCCGTAGAGTTACTGCTGTACCAAAATAGGACAAGGGAACACGTACGTGCGTCTCCATGCATGTACTCTAGAGGTAGGGAACACGTCTATGGGTGTGTCTACTCTAGAGCGTTACATGTATATATCCATGGAACTGGAGTAATAGAAATTGTCTGATCTTTACAAGTTCCAGACAAACTTTTACACTTTTTAACATTTACTTTAGATTTGAAATACCTCAGGCTAATTTCAGTTTTACCAAAATTAAAACAGAACCAAGAATCAATAGGCAAGTCAGTCCCCTCAAGAATTTTTCTCGCTCTCATTTGTCATTTATTGTCTTAATCCGCTTCTTATATTAAAGCCCGAAATATAATATTCTACGGTATCAAATACCAGCAGAAGCACGTGATACCGGTGACGTAGGAAAGTCCACAGTAAACACTTCCCGCTGTTGACCAAGTTCATACAGTTGCCTTAATTCCTCCCTCCTCGTTTCTGATGTCTAATTATCTTTATATTAGCTCGATTACATAAACGGGTGTTGTTATAACCATTGTAATTTTGGACCCATATCTTGTCTACTAACCTTCTGACCGAGTAAAACTTTTAATCTTCCCTCGTACTTGTAGAGTTTGCCCTGAAAAGAATAAAGCTCCACCTTTCGGAAGGGCTCCAGTAATATGGTTTTATTTATTTCTATCAAGTCTTCTTGGACCTATATGTTTTTCTAAGATCATGAATGTAAAACTTTGAACTCACCGTTTGAAAATGTGCAAGAGTTTGATGTCATCGTGAAACAGAAAGAAACGAGCTAAGCCAATCAGGTTGCCAGTAGGAGTGTCTCTGAATATCGACAGCACTAAACTTCAATATTTAATTATCAGACACCCAGGTGGTCCGGAAATTTTTCAGAGAAGATGGTGAAACTGTACAAATTTTGAGCGAAGTAAAAAAGCTAAAGTTTAGAAAACAAATATATAAGACGTGAGATAATACCTAGGAAACCTATTAATATGGTCACTTTAAAATGTATGAATGTTGATTTATATGGTGATGGTTCAAATATCGATATTAATCTAATTTTGCCCGAATGACTATCATAGATATACTTCTACAGAGTACCTGATATTGTTCTGTTTCAAGAGTAAATAAAACCAAAATTAACAGAAACAATATTTTTATTGTGTTGTAGCCTAAGGAGTGTATAATTCTTTTTGTTATTAATGGCATGTGCTTATATAATGACGTCATGACAGTACAAATTACATGACATCATTGTAGTATTTGCTGATTGACTCTCAGAAACACACTACATACAGTACAGTGGTGAAAATGGTTAAAAGAGATGACCCTCGAAACGGTCTTCGGAGTAAGATAAGAAACGGTAGAAACAAAAGATAAGAATATTGTGACAAGCGTAGTAACATGTTTATCTTGATAGACAGGTAGATGGTTAGACATGTGGAAAGATGCACTTGTTAGACAGATAAACAGACAAATGGATGGAAGATTGATTAACAGAAAGATACACAGACAACTCAACATATAGAAAAATATAATATTATATACAGAAAGACAGAGACACCTCGATATTTTGAAAGAGACATACAATGTTATATACAGAAAGATACACAAAGAACTTGATACCCAGAAAGACAGACAGAACGTTATATACAGAAAGATACACACACAACTCGACATACCATAGAAAGACAGATAGAATGTTATATGCAGAAAGATACATAAAGAACTCGATACCTAGAAAGACAGATAGAATGTTATATACAGAATATACCACACCAGAATAAACTGAGCCTCCACAGAACCGTTGGAAGTTCATCTACCTCAGAAGATTGCAGCTTATTTTCATCGTTAATACTGAAAAGCAACAACCATAAAGGCTTAACTGTCAATCACAAAGTAGACAGAAAACTAGTAAAAAGTTTGTTCTTAGTGCAAAAACAAACAAAACGAATAAAATCAATGAACAATATAATCAACCCCACGAACTTTGAACTCAGTAACCAGGAAACACAAACTAAATATAAGCGTAAACTACGCAATAACTCCTCTCGCCATCATAGTGTTAGATTTAAGAATCAGCCCTGAAGATCTCTGCAAGAATGTAACAATACGTCACGCACGAACCCCCCGGCATCTGGAGGCCAAGCACCGAGACCGAGTGGTACAGATGAGAGAGCATGCACTCGATAACCGTAACATCGCGTAAAGCGATGGTGACAAAGAGCAACCCTGACAAACTCCCTGTAAGATGGGAAAAGAAGACATAAGGTACTCATTAACCAAGAGCCTGCTCGATGCAGTCGCGTACATAGCTCGCACGTACTGGACACAAACTGGAGAAAGACCACATCTCCACAGAACGAACCACAGAAATCCTTGGTGAACTCAATCAAAAGCTTTGCTCTGACAGCAGTGATATCCTGATCTGTGATGTAGTGGAACAGGTCCCTGAGAAGCACCAGATTTTGTTGCATATTTCTGCCTTGCACGCTGCACGTGTGAGTGCAGTGAACCAAGGAAGGCATGACTGCACCCAATGAGGCCCACAGGACCTTATAAATAATCTTTGCATCCACGTTCAGGAGAGAAATAGGATGCTACGAGGAAAGATCTTCAGACCAGCTGGATCCTTTCAGATAAGTGTAATTAGCCCATCCAGCATTCCAAGTGGCAGAGACCCTGCAGCCAGACAGTTGTTAAAAAGTCGGACAAAGGAGGGTCCGACAACATGCCACACGTGGCTGTAAAATTCCACTTGCAGCCCATTCAGCCCAGGACACTTACCAAGTGGCATGGACCGAACAGCCGACCAACACTCACCCAAGGAGACTGGTGTCACCAGCTGTTCATGAAAGGAAGGGTCGAGGAAGGGCAAAAACCGAGTAATGTCGTTTCACAACCCCTCGTCCACGGGTGAAGCTGAAAGTAAACAGTGATAGCAACCGAAGCATGCATCCAGAATGTCGGAGATGACAGATGACAAATGACCAGACTGGAGATGTGTCTGTTCTCAGCCATCTACCGTGCCTTGCACAGCAGAACCATGGTAGCAGTTCTGGGATCGAGTGACTCGATCAGACTAGAGACACTCGCCGCACAGAACAGTGTGGAATAGTCCAAATCTATTTCCCTATGGAGTGTCTCAAAGTTCGAGAAGACCCAGTCATCCGTCGGTCCGCCACGAAGCTTACCCTGCAAGGCCAGGCAGCGAGCCCTCGAAAGGCGCATGCCTGCTTGCCACAGCAAGGAGGCACAGGCTTCCTTGAGACCCGCCCACCAAGACCCAGTGACAGACTCGATAGAACAGAGCTCCTGAACAAGGGCAAGTAAAGTGTCTCCACCCTCATCCTCGGCAAGGAGTGAGATGTTGAGCTGCCATACACAGGGGCCCCGAAAAAACGGGGACAAAATCCCTAAACGTCGTGAGAAACGCCCTATGGTCAGACACGTAAAACGAGACATTCCCAACCCGTCGAACAGTAGCCCCGCCGATGCTCTGCTGAAGGCCAGGTGTCACATAGAAAATGTCAAGGCAACAAGAAATGCCCTGACCGGTACAAGTAGTTATAAAAGCAGACCAATGCAATGCACGCCACACATCAGAAAAATCGAAATCCGACAGCACCGCACGCAGAGACCGCCTACACTGATCACCAGAAGAGGATCGACCCCAATCTTGTCAAGGGGAGGATCCAAAATGCAGGTGAATTCGCCACCAAGGACGATATCGGCCTGTGTAACCATGAACCTGTCCAAGCCCGAGAAGAAGGCATACTGCTCCCTAATCCAGGCAGGTGCATAGACCTTGACAAGCTGAATCTTATGACCCCCAGCAACAACATTAACGTTAACACTATGTGATGTGAAAATGGTCCCATTAAAATGCAGCTGGAAGAGGATCCCCACCCCACGCAAACGTGTAGTGCCAAACGACCAGAAGACACGGACAGGGTAACGTGAGAAAAAGGAAAAATGGTCCCTCCGAGAGGCAAAATGGGTTTCCTGCAAAAATATAGCATCAACTGCAAAGCAGTTGAACATGGAGAATGCGTAGAATTGCTTTGCAACGTTACACATCCCCTGGATGTTAAGAGTAAGTCACGAAAAATTCATCAACCAATCAGAGAAGAGACATCAGTGATGCTGCTGCTTTGACCCATCCCAAAGAGGGGAGGCAGGAATATTCACAGAGGGACCCACCGCTACACTGACAGCAGGGACAGGACCATCCCTAACACTTATAGGGGTGGTTGGATCGTGGGCGCTCACACAGCCCCCAACCCCACACCACCCGACAGGGATGTCAGAGCCTCCACGGAAACGAGAGACGCCTCAGGGCCACCCAGGTCGTCCAGAACCCCACAGGAGCTCCATCCAAACCTGGGCCCGAAGTCTCTGCAGATATCCCCTCCACCCGAACAGCACCCAAAGCGACACCCTCCACCCAAAAAGAAGCAACCTCCACGTCCAGGGTAGCTACCCCCGAAAACGGCGTTCACGTCGTCTATGACCGCCGAGGGTAACGTGGCCGCGGTCACCACAAAGCGGAGAGACCGCGGCCGAGAAGAGTACGGTCGGATGGCCGTAGCCATACCGACCTACACAATGTGTACACACACACACAGCCACACACACGCGAAAAGGCGGCGAAAGAGCGCTGACACGACACAAAACACGGCCAAGAGCAACAGATAAAACCGAACACGACATGTAACACGGTAATAAAAACACAAACACCCGTAATGGGCACAGCAAACACCGGCACGACAAGAATTTGAAATTTATTTACAACAATATACTGTACAAAATGGCATGACATTAAGTAGTTACGACACGCGAAATATATAAAAACATGAAATATAGACAATGAAAAAAAAACAGTAATTATATACAACATGAAAGATATACAATGAAACAGACATTAAAGATATACAGCATGAAATATATACAAAGAGAGAAAAACAAGAAATATATACAACACTAAATATATACAATAATAAATATATATAATAAAAAAAGAAACACGAAACATATATATACAATGAGAAAAACATGAAATATATACAAAAAAACAAGAAATAGATACAAGAGAGAAAAACAAACAAACAAAACATAAAAATACACCCAAACGAACAATGTAATCAACCTCGAGAACTTTGAACTCAGTAACCTGGAAACACAACCTAAATATAAGCGTAAACTACGCAGTAACTCCACTCGCCATCACAGTGTTAAGATTTAAGAATCAGCCCTGAAGATCTCTGCAAGAAAGTAACAATAGAATCAAACTGTAATTTTAATCAACATCAACTTATACCAAGTCAAAGACCACAAGAAGATTCCGCATCTAATTCATCTGAGGACAAAAAACTAATATGAAAATCATTCCAATCAACAAGAGTAATGTAATACGCAATTTCATTGCCAAACCAAAAGCAGGTCCATTAAAAAAAAACTTTGTAGATGAATTTAGTAACGAAACTACAAAAGTACTAAACAATATCAAATCTATAAAACAAAACTTGACATCATCTTAAAGAAAAGGCCTAAAACTTCATAAGAAGAATAAAGACATTGTCATACAAAAAGTCGGTAAAGGAAATTGGATCGTTTGATTCCTTTTTGGTAGATGTATTGAATTATGCGCGTACGTTTACCCAGTGAAATACATACCTCAACCCAGCATAGAACAAACAATTGAGAAAACTACTCAAGATATTGCTAACAGAAAGAATTATTACTAATTTATAATTTTTTGCACACAAACCAACCTAAAACTCGAAAAATATACGATTTAACAAAATTCCTCTAAACCCATTAACCTTACGCCAAATTGTGTTTTCTTGCAAAATACGCATCCACATAAAAATCACTCCATGTTTTGAACAGTACTTACATAATCTAGATAATAACGTCATTATATCTAGCTTTGTCATAATCCTATTCCCTCAAACCCTTTGTCATGAATCATCACAAATTGCTGCTTAAATTATGTCACATAACACCGACAACAGAATCAAAATAAAACAGGAACACCAGACATAACTGTTATAACTATTCAAATTTATTTGTTTTCAATACAGATCCGTACTTACTTTAGTTACTTCGGTTTTCTATGGGAAATACATTACATTGACCACACTTGTCTTACATCATGTAGAATAAGTAACACGTCAGAGTCACTTCTATATATATAAGCCAACTTTTGGCTTACATATCTTGAAGACGTGTTTTTGTTGTTGTTATTTGTTTTTCATCTTAACATGTTAAAAAGAATAAACAAATTTCATTCAATACATAAAGTCCTACAATTCCTACAAAACGAAAATAACTGCACGTGACGTATTTAAACTTTAACATGGTACTAACCCATTCCCCCAATGCTTCACCACTAATATTCATAAAATAAAAAAACATTCAACGGAACTTACATAAACTGGTTTGCTAATCATATAATCCACCACAAACTACGCACTCTAAAAAACGTAACTCAATGTTTTATTAATGTTAAGTAGTTTTTTAGTAAAGTAGTTGTTTATTTATCTTTGGATTGTTTTTTGTTTACCCATTCATATATGATCTGTAAAATTCACGTGGAGTGGTATTTACATGAATAAGTAACTACTATCAGTTCTAGAATTTAAATTCATTCTGGAATTGTTGATTTAAATACTAAAACGTTCTTTACTGTAAAAATTTATGCACTTGGTAATTATCGTAACAGTCATAGAAAAGTCGTGCCTGTTCTGAAAAATATTCTTAATTATTGTAGAAGCTGTAAATGTAATTAACGTATGCTTTCTAAATAAGTTTGGCTTGTTTCGCATTTCGCGCTACCCGTCCCTGATTTAGTAGTGTTAGTCTAGAGGGAAAGCAGCTAGTCATCATTACCCACGGCCAACTCTTGCGTTACTTTTCTTATTAACGAATGATGGGATTGCCCGTCATATTATAACATCCACAAGGCTGAACGGACGAGCATGATTGGTGTGATCTGGATTCGAACTCGCGACCCTTCGATTACGAGTGGAGTGCTTTAACCACCTAGCAATCCCGGACCGAATAAGTAAATACACTCAAAACATTTTTTTTTTTTTGCTGTATTTTCTTTCGATTGTCAATGCGTCACCTTGGGCTTTTTCTGTTTCATTTCATGATTATATTAATCCCTAAAAATGCATCTGATAAAAGTACGGTTCATAAAAATCACAGATGGCTCCATTGTTTACGTACAGCTGAAAACCCTTACAAACCACGTTTGCCAGTGGATTCTGAAACAGCTGAAAATATTAACTTACGTTGCATGAGGAAGAACATTGGAGTATTGGTAAAAGTTTTAAAAATATATTCACTTCATAATCTGGCTTGGTGCTTTCAGGTAAGGCCTGAACTTACATACGTTTAAACGTTGTATGTATTGTTTGATATATATGTATATATATATACATATACAAATGCCTGCTTTTCTATCTGCCTTAACGTCTGTTATACACCTATCTGTCTGTTCTATCTATTATCCAATACATCTATCTGTCGTTTTATCTAGATATTTAATTTAATTTTGAGTTTTCTTAATGATTATAAGTATTTCTTCATTACAAGTTACAGTTTTAGCAGTGAGTAAAAATATTACTAAAACAGGTACAACGTTTCACTAACTGGGACGATCTCTCTCCAGAACAAGAGGTTTGTGTTTTTTCCATTTAAATTAATATTTAACGATCCAACAATATATTTAAATCAAAGAATCGCAAAATTGTTTTTTGTTTGTTTTGTTTTTTTAATCTCGCATAAAGCTACTCGATGGCTATTTGCGCTAGCCGTCCCTAATTTAGCAGTGTAAGACTAGAGGGAAGGCAGCTAGTCATCACCACCAACCGCCAACTCTTGGTCTAATCTTTTACCAACGAATAGTGGGATTGACATTATAAGACCCCCACGACTGAAAGGGCGAGGATGTTTGGTGCGACCACGATTCGAACCCGCGACCCTCAGATTACGAGTCGAGTGCCTTAACCCACTTGGCGATGCCGGGCCCGAATCGCAAGTGGTTAGTTATTCATGTTCATATGAACCTACGTGAATTTACAGATTATTTGTTTATGAAGAAACTGAATAAATAATCAAAATTGAATAAATATTAAACTGTGGGATATATTACACAAAAGATGTTCATAATATTAGGTTAGTGTGATGAAATAACGACCAAACACATACAGACATGTACCTAGCTATTCGTTAACTGTAGCGTTGTTTTAATTTTATTAATAAGACTTCTCTGATGTTTATTCTGTTAATATCAGGTTACTTTTTTGTATGGTGATATTTTGTTCAGAAAAAACGGGGTGTTTTTGTTCATACGTTCATGGACTTATGTAAAACACTGGACAACTGTCACATTTTATTTCTTAAAGGCTTCCTGGTTGTATGGGTTCAATATATAGTTTTCTTAAAGTGTTTAATTTTTATTCCAGGTGTGAAAATGAATCTAGTCGTTATATTAAGGTTATATTTATGTGCTGGTATTTTCCTTATTTTGGATACAGGTATGTTAATATATCATGTCTATGGGATAGTACAAGTGATAAGTTTTCTTGTTTTATGGAGTATTTTATAGTTTATTTGTTAAACATGTCTTTCCTGTGCTGATTAAATTCATTAATAGTTTAAATAACTACTTTAGTAAAGAACTAGTTAACGTTAATAAAACATTGAGTTAAGAGTGTAACTTCTTTCTGTGGTACAAATATTGTGTGTTAAATTTAAGATTTTTAGAGTGCCTAGCTTCAGGTGGATCACATGATTAGAAAACAAATTCATGAAGGTTCCACTGCGTGTTCTTTTGTTCTACGAATATCAGTGGTGAAGCCTTGGGGGGAGAGAATCGTGTCATGTTAACGTTCAAAATGTATCGTGTAGTTATTTTTTATTTTCCACTGTGAATTGTACGACTTTAAGTGTTCAATAAAATTTGTTTGTTCATTTTAACAAGTTAAGATAAAAAGCAAATCAACAACAACAAAAACACGCCATCAAGATATCTAAGCCAAAATGTTGGCTTATCTATATATGGAAGTGTCTATGGCATGTTATTCTATATGATGTAAGACAAGAGTGGTCAAAATACCTGATAATATATTTTCCATGGTAAGTCTAGGTGACTGAAATAAGTACAAATCTGTATTGAAAACAGATAAATGTGAATAGTTATAACAGTTTTATCAGGTGTTACTGTTTTATTTTGATTCTATTGTTGGTGTATTGTGAAATAATTTATAATAATAAGTTGTGTTCTCCAATGGCAAAGGGTTTGAGGGAAACAGGTTTGCGTTATCAGAACTGGACATAGTGTCGCTGCTGTCAGATTTACCTTTCTGTCTGTCTATCTATTTATTCGTCTTCTCGATTAGACGGCGGTGACTTTATAATTTTTCAATGCTAAAATCTAGAATTATATTCCCCTGTGTTGTCACAGCAGATAGCCGAACGCGACTTTGCTCTAAAACGAACAAAATCTGTCTGTAAGTCTTTAACTGTCTATCTATCTATCTAGTTATCAATATTTTCCCGTAAACTGATATATTCTTTTATTTTTGAGTACATCAAACAAAATCAGGAAAGAATGTTTTCAAACAGTGTGATCAAATTTATAATATTCGCTCCTAACCATTACACAAAAACAGTTCAGTTTTTATGGCAAGGAAAATACTTACTTCTAAAATAACGGGTAAAATTGAACATTTAACGATAATTAACACTTTATAATTGAACCAGAGTATCAGAACTTTTTTAAAGTCATAATTTTTCTGGAAAAATAGCAAACTTTATATGATTACTAATATATTTATTATTGAAACAAAATAACTAAAAATCCTAAATATTCTAGTTTACAAACAAGGGAATTCTGGTGTAGTCTGATTATTAACATGCCCAAAATTTCAACCTATGGTTCCACGTTCCCGCCACGATTGTCACAGTTGTATTACGATAAAAGTAAAGCCATAGTTTTACTGGATTGTGTGTTTTATTATAGCAAAACCATATCTTGCTATCTGCTGAACCCACCGAGAAGAATCGAAGCCTGTTGGAAATCCGTTGACTTAACGCTGTACTAGAGGGGGCAGTCTCACGGATAGCTATTCGTTTAGACAAGGGTACTGAAAAAACTGGCGGTGGGTGTTGTTCATTTGATGTCCTTCTTACGGTTCAGAATTATAGTCAGCTATGCACAGACACCTCCGTGTCTAGCGTTTTGTGTAAAAATATTGAATTTTAAGCAATATTTAGGAATATTTACAATTAAAAACTATGTAATTACAACTGTACTTGTACAGAAAACAACCTAATATTAACGATATTCATTGTTGTGAAATAACCAAATGTTAAAATTATTCAGTAAATTTATTTGTTTGGATTTGAGTCAACGCATTACAATTAGGCATCTGTGCTCTGTTAAATAACTTGAATATGTACATTATTTTTTCAGTAATTTTCATTCACCGTCTAGCCCTACGCAGAATATGGAAATTCGGCCGTATATTTCTGTATTTGGATGCTTTCTGATCCATTTTGGACTTGGTACATTTCCTACCTTCGGTAACTTAAATCCATACTTAACATCGTACCTGAGAAACCGAGTTGACGGAACAGTAACTTATGGAAAAGTCAGCTGGGTATTGTATACGTTTTACCTTGGTATATCTTTCGTACATTTTGGAGGATGGTTAGGTCTTCAGGTTGGACGACGTAAAGCCATGATCTTTGGCTTGTCCTGCTTCATGTAAGATACCCATAACTCCCTTGGATTTTAAACTAAAAATATTGTAAAACAGAGACTAAATCTACTTTTGTCTTGGTATCTGACGTGGAATATTAATAAGAATATATTCTGTGGAAAATCAATTGGAAGGTTTACAAAGACACAACATTAAAAGTGAAGACGCTTTTCAGTTTGATAAACTGTTAAATTCTTATGTTAATAAACTTTATTTTAATACAGTTTCGTGCGTTGAATTCAAAAATATATATATTTCATTGCATAAATTATAAGAAATAACTGAAATTAACACCTGAGTTCGGAAATATAATGCATAATTTTCTTAAAAAGATATTCGTTTTCTGCATCTAGGAAGCGAAGTAAAATCACAGAGATAAAAATCTATCATAAAATTATTGTAGTGGTCCCCGCCGGTATACAGTATATCCGTTTACGTGAAGTTCATCTTTGACAAATTTGGTACTTGTGTATTCTTTGGCCACCAACATGTAATCAAAATTTTCTGTTTTTAGAAGTTTCTTTCTAATAGCAAAGTCACATTGGACTATCTGCTATGTCAACTGAGGGGAACCGAACTGCTGATTCTAGCGTTTTAAATCCCAAGACTTACCACTGTACCAGCGGGAAACTTGTAAGAAGGAGTGTTCATTTTTATCAGGTTCCCTTTCTCATTGAATGTGATTCACTACAAATGTTTATTGTTTGTTTGTTTATTGACTACTCCATATAGTCGGTCAAAAAGAAATTTGTTGCTCATTTGGTGTTTTATCCTTTATTGGGGATAATTTTGAAGGACTGCAAAAAATATACCCATTGTTCTTGGAACTTGAAATGTGTCCATAACCATTGTAAAATAATTTCAGTTTTAATTTGTAAACCTATAAAAAACAAGAATAATCGTCCTTTTTCAGTACTGTCTTTCTGTTTTCTATTCAAAGAAATACATGTTATTTTTAATTCAGCGCATGAAATTGTGTAAGAATAGCGACAATGTATTTGATACATATATTTCGCTTATTTTCTCAGGTAAGTTTTCGGTATTAGGTTTTTTATTTTCGATTTATATTTCCTGATTTACACACGTAAATGCCGAATCTAACTACTCTCTCGAACATTTTAGGATTATAAAGCACTTTTATAACAGTTAATTTTTTTTTTTTTTATTTTCAACGCCAGAGGGGCTATCTCTTCAACGTATTGGAGCATAAAGGCGGGCCTAACAGCTACAATTTTCACGTTTGGTGCACTTCACGTTTTGGGCCTAGGGTGTGCTTATGGCCAACTAATAGTCACTGCAATGGAGGTAGAAGAGTATTTAATTTGTATATAGCAATATATAACTATTTGAATTTAGAAATAAAAACCTATGTATGATGCACAGATTTATTTTAAATTCACAAGGGACTTTACGCATAGGAGTTTTTGTTTGTTTCATACTTGTAACTTTGTCTAACTATTTTGAAACATTAACATTGTTTAGGTGTTCCTGATTAAAATATTATCCAAATTTAATTTTCGCTAAAGAGTGCAGAAGCGATGACGTCACACATTTCCCATACTTCTAAACAAACAACAAGTATTGGTGAAATAGCACGGAAATCGCTGTTTATTTTCAATTAAAGTCAATCAGTAGGGGAGAAAAATCTCTATCAGTCAGATGTGAAGAGTTTTCAGAACGCAGAAAGTATTCTAAAAGGCGCTGTGCATGCAGATATGAAGAAGAAGACATTTACTATTACGGTCGGTAATAGGTGTATTATTTTAGGCGAAAATATCACGTTCATTGTCCAGAAGAAATTGTTTTAGGTAGGTATATTATTTTAAGCTAAACCGATAAATGTCGTGTTCATTGTCCAGAACAAGTTGTTCTAGGTGTGCTATCTGATAAGTATCTTATTTCATGTGTATATTTAGATTCCATATTGTATGATGTGAATAGTGATTTTCAATACAAAAATGCAGATGAAACAAACTACCCAATTAAACGATAACAGACAAATCCACAATACATAACTATAAGAAAGAAGATAATATTTACTATTATTGTTTTTAATAACACTAATGTTAATTTTTATAACTACACTGAATAACATTACGAGGAAGAAAATAACTTTTACTGCGATAACCCCAAAATAATGTATTCATCAAATACAAAATTATTGCTTTTTGAAAATGTTTTCAAAATTAACGTATTATATTCCATATTTATTACTCCTTGAGATAAAACTAAACTTATTAAATACATTACATTTTTTTTAATTTGTTCTGAATAATGTATGAAAGATATTTGTATTTCATAACTGGTCCCCAGTGGCACAACGGCATGCCTGGATGACTTTCAACGCCAGAAATTGAGCTTCCATGCGTGTGGCTGGCAGAGTACACAGTTGTTTGTGTAGTCTTGTGCTTAAATTAAAACAAACAAATTAACTCAATAATTTATTCATAAACTGAAGATATTGCTAATATATCACCAAAACGTGCAATTGTTTTAGTTATTCGAGAATTAATAAAGACGTTAAATTAAGACCTCTGATGGAACATCAATTCATTTGTTTGGTATTATTATTGCATTAGATTCTTCATGAAGAGAGTGAAGGTAAGAAACTCATAGATAAGTTAGGTGACGACTGCCATATATGCGTTTGTAATGATACACTGTATTATTAACCTAGACCTAAATTTTTAATCTTTTGTTTATTCTTTGGGAACCTAAAAATAATGAGTTTTTTGCTCTGACTGTTGACTGCTGTTGTACGCGATGACGACATTACTTTCAATACGTTTCCCTATGAAGCCGACAACGTGTAGTTTTTTTCACAACGAGCGAGCATGTTGATATGGTAACTTGAAGTCACATTTCGAGTCTTTTATAGGATCATATATGTATAAGATTTATTATCATTAACTCTTTCAAGTATGATTATTATGTCTGCAGTGACGTAGGCCTATACAGACTGATACGAATTCTTTTGTCAGTATTAACCGCTTGCTCTTTTTAATGTTTTTAAATTTTATATTCAGTGGTTTCCAGAGAAGAAAAGCACAGTAATAGGTATACTTACCTCAGGATATGCTGCTGCTCCTCTTTTAATGAACTATGTACAGACGTTTTTCGTTAACCCTAACAACCTGGCGCCTGCGTCTGATGGGTAAGATTGTCAGAAAAAAAATAACAGAGAATTTTGTAGAACTTTTTATACTGCTCGCTGTGTTTTTGTAAGCTATGTTCTCGATGTGGCAATTTTCTTCTTTACAAGAGATACCAACTGATTATGGATCTCGCAAAAGGTACAGAACGTTAATAAAACGAATACTACCAGAATTGTAATACATAGAAGGCTCAACAGAAGGCATGACCTGGAGCCTGTGTCTGATGGGTAAGACTGTCAGAAAAAAAATGACGGAGAGAATTTTGTAGGGTTTTTTAAAACCTACAACACATAAAATGGCCAAAGCAAGATCAAAGAACAAATTAATTAATATTTTATACTTATAGAGACTGGGTATCTTTCAGAGTGGGAGAGGGGGCGCTGTGTGTTTCATATTAAAAGGAGTTTACATATAGATTACACACTATAAAATATTTATAATGATTATATAACAATTTTGTGTTTGCTATTTTTTATGATGGTAATGATGGAACTTGATTATTAATAATATTTGGGACACTCGCCTGAAAACACAGATGAAAGTTTGCAAGACAGTAATACTATAATTATTAGGTGTGAGTGTGTGGGGTGTTGAATCTGATTTTGAAACTTTCATGATAACTTTTAATTATTTTTAATACCACGAATAATGTAAGGAACTTCCAGGAAAAAAAATTACATGTTATTTTAATTGAGATGTTCATATTTTTCCTTCTGATTGGTAGTTTCGTATGTTTCTTCACACTAATGTAGCTACATATTTTCTGAATGGTTGATTTATACATCCTTTCTCGCCGAACGTATTTATGTTTTTTAATTGGTCAGCTCATATATTTTCTTCGACTAATATATTCTTTTATATGTTACATCAACTAGTTTTCACATTTTGTCTTCAATACATTTATATGTGTTTCAGATACTTCGATGATCCTGATGTTTTAGACGCAATCCCTTCAGTGTTTTTGTTGATGGCAGGAGTACACGGCTGTTTTTTATTTGTGGGTTTGTTACTCTACAGTGAACCAAAGTCTCGTGAAGTTGAGGTAGGAAACAGTTAGTGTTAGATTGGTTTGTTCTGTGAAAGAAAGCCTAACTCGGCTACATGTTTTATTTATTACGGAAAATCTAACTCCTGATTTTAATCTTTCAACTCCATGAATTCCATGCGGTCTCACCGAAGGACTCTGTAGTCAGTACAAATAAATAACTTACTGTTAGTGCTTTTGTTTTCTTTCAATGTGAAGAAAACCACAGTTCATTTTTATTGTGTTTCACAAATTCATCAGTAACTAATGAAATAAAATAAACTCGTAGTTGTTGTTAACAATTAGTGAAAGGAAAACAGTTTGTAATTTAGCGATCGTAAGTTAGCGTTTAAAACCTTGTTCTGGAAAGTTTAAAAGTTTAGTTTAGATATCAGTTGTTGGTGTTAACAGCTAAAACCTTGTTCAGGAAAGTTTAATTTAGATATCAGTTGTTAGTGTTAACAAGTAACACCTTGTTTGGGATAGTTTGCGTCTTTCTTTATAAATTTATTGTCAATGTTTTTACAGGTGTTTGTGCATATAACTGTAATTTGGGCTTGTTGCAGTAAATAATGAATCCATATATCAGATCTATTTTTAATCGATCAAAAGTTTGATGAAATTAAAATTTACAATCGATCAAAAGTTTGGTGAAATTAAACTTTATAGTTATAGAACTCAGATGAACCTGATGCTCTCTACCTAAAAAAATCAAACCAAACTGTCAACAATGTTTCACTGTTTCTAACTTGGACCAGAAAGGACTAGATAACACTGTGGACATCAAGGAAGTGACCAATGAGAACTCACCAGGACCCGAATTGGTTGAGTCTAAAGACCTTGCAGTAACCCCACAAGAAGCCCTCAAGACCAAACAGTTCTATCTGCTAGTTATAACGGCTGTCTGTTCTTTTCACTCAGTAACATTCGTGAACACATTCTACAAAGTATGTGACATCACATTTAATATTATTTAATAATAAAGTAAACTGGCGTTATGGGGCCAGTGACGGATAAGGTTATTAAGGACTTTTAATTCTGTTACCTCCTGAACATTACGTTTTCATAATTCGGTCCTACATTAAGGTTTTATGACAACAGCTATAACTGTCTGAGATGAAAGTAAACGGATAAAGTGAATTATTAAATAAACAATCTCAACTGAGTTTATCATTTACATTTTCGTCAATCAATAGAGTGCAGATTGATTTAAATTAAAATATAATAACTGTAGAATATGTAATGATATTTTAAAATTTTATTTTCATGTATATATATATATGTGTGTGTGTGTGTATATATATATGTGTGTGTATATATATATATATATATATTTCTAGGTATTTGGTCAATCATTCATTCACGATGATACGTTTCTCGCTTCTGTTGGTTCTGTGTCCTCAGCGTTTCACGCACTTAGTAGAGGCTTGATAGGCGTAATTCAACAAAAAACTTCTTACAAGGTGTGTTTATGTTTATAGTATTAAAAATATTAATTGTTTCATGTTTTTAGGGAACAAGCAGAATATCTATTTTTAAAATATTTTGTAACCTATATAAATAAATACATTTATTATTATATAAAATAAAATAGCCAGAATCTTTTACGTGTAGACTTTTGGCGTCACTTCTAACGTGTTTGTTGGTAAAGTCAAAGCTACACAATGAGTTATGTATTCCTCTCACTAATTGCTCGTATCGAGACCCAGTTTTTACATTGATAAGTCTAATTTACGATGAGCCATTGAAAACTTTCTAATGTGGATATCTACTGCATCCCTGTGGTACACGAAATAAACCACTTCAAAAACAATGTCCTAGAAGAAATAACAAAAGTAAAGCTTCACATTCTGTTAAAAAATATGAATATAACAAATACAAATTAAAAACTAAGATAAGATATAGTTTAAAATAAAAACATCATTAATAACTAGCTCAGATATAAAGGTCTTTATCCCCTTAATAATTTAATTATTAAATTCTTCAATAAAGTATTCAAGGGCCATCAGGGTGAGTTGTCCCTAATTTTAAAGTTATAGTTGTTTTGAATTAAGCACAAAGCTACACAATGGGCTATCTGTGCGCTGCCCACCACGGGTATCGAAACCCGGATTTTAGCGTGTAAGTCCGCAGACATACCGCTGAGCCACTGGGGGGCTAAAGTATTAGACTGGAAAGAAAGCAGTTACTTTACACCACCTACCGGAAAATATTTGCCTTATCTTTTAACAATGAAAAGGGAAATTGATTGAAACACCTTCACGAGAGAAAAAACGAGCATGTTCGGTGATACAATTTGCACCTGCTATTTGCATACTAAGAGTAGACTGATCTACTTACCAGATTTATCCGAATAGTGGTACATATAATGAAAACAATCTGATGAACTAACGTTATTATATAACTCATAATAATAATAATAAGTTGTCGTATAATTTTATTAATTGGTATACAGTATCATGTTAGTCTAGTGAATGCTATTATTTGTGATTGTAATTTCTTGTTTATCTTCAAAATTAACATAATTTGTTGTATTTGATTGACGAATAAATGCATTTTAAGTTTAGAATTTTTATTTTATTTTGCAGTCAACTGTTTTAATTTTGTTCGGAATGAAGACGGTGTTATTATTCACGTTGATCGCGTCATCTACTGGGGGTAAAGCGATGTTTCTAATATGGGTTTCTGTTTTGTACGCCACCTTTCCAATCTGTTTTGTTTGTATCCCAGCTGTTAATGCCGAGGTGTTTGGAATGAAGTACACCGTTGTTATCTATGGAATGATTCTATTTATGGCGGTAAGACCGTGGGAGCTAGAGTGATAGAATAAGTTCTTAACTAAGCCTAAACCACTGCAGAACACGTATATGAGTTGATGTCCTTTTAATAAAAAAAATCTTAAGATATTTGTTCGCTATTTTTAGTCATGACATATTTATCACGAAATCCATTACAAGCTGTTTTTACAGTGAGTTATCAAAGAGCATTTTATTAGAATAATAATAATAAGTATAATTAATTTAACATTCTAATCACAGAAATGCTGAAGCCCTTTGCTAGTACAGCGGTAAGTCTATGAACTTACAGCGCTAAAATTAAAGGTTCGATTCTCATCGGTGGGCTCCGAAAATAGCCCAATGTGGCTTTGCTGTTCGATAACACATACGCAAATAAAGTTTTTTTCCTTTAATTAATAAGGAAAAACGGGTGGACATTTCTCTATTAAAATATTTTCTCATTTGAATCAAAAGTTTATTGTTATTATCTTTGCTAGATTCAACTGGATTAGTGAACTATCAGGATATGGTAGCTGAAAGAGCGAAATATTAGATTAATAATGTTACGTTCTGGATGTATAGGTCGTGGTTTTATTTACATTAATAAAAGGATCGAAAACTGAATAGGAATCGAGATATTTTATTTCCAGTTACGACTCGTCTAATTTTCTCATTTTACGCGAAATATAAAACATTTATGTTCGACAAATTGTTTTCACTGTTTTACTTTGGTTGATAATAAATGTTGTTGTTTTTTGTGTCTCAAACTAGGGTGCGTCAAGTATCGTGTGGCCTGTCATCTTTACTGAATTAATCCCAATTTTGGATGGTTTGGAATGTTTTGTATAATGGCAGTTTTCACTTCTTTTGGTGGGTAGTTTATTGTTACATACATTATAACTTACTATTCTTCCTTACTGAAATTTTACTACCAGAAGTAAAAAAAAAATCATTTGGAATGAAGCTGACACGTGTTGTGCTTTAAATAATATTTAATGGTTAGAAATTTTAATAAAACACGAATTCGGCATATGTTAATCCTGTTTGTTTTATAGTACTTCATAATTTCGGACTTGAGAAGGTGTAGTGAAATATACTTGATGTGGTTTTCGGTTTCCAGGTATCCTTGTTACCATTTTGTTTCCAGAAACTACCCAACAGCAAACGGAAACATCGAAAGCACGAGATAACGAGGAAAGACGTAACTATGGAAGTGCTGCTTTTAAAGAATATTAAACATTTGTTCTGAAATAAATAACGTACCTCCTCCCCAGGGGCTGTCTGGAATTTCACTTGTTGTATTCAGCTTTGTTAACTCGACGTTCTTTCATTACACGTTTCATCGCGGATCTTTACGGGTTATATTTTGGCACAGATAGCTTAGTCTCTTTGCACCATTAAACACCGACCCAACGTTCATTACAGTAAATTTTATTGACTGAAATATTCAGAGTGTTAAACGTAATTACCAGCTAGATATATACAACACACGCTGACAAGAATCATCATAATGTCTCAGATATACTGTACCGTCACACAATATAGAATCAAATATACACATGAAATAACATACTTATCAAATAGCACACCCAGAACAACCTGTTCTGGACAATGAAAGCGATAATTATCAGTTTAGCCTAAAAGAATATCATTATTACTGACCGTAATATTAAATGTCTTGTTCTTCATATCTAACTGGTAGAGATTTTTCTCCTCTACTGATTGATTTTGATTGAAAATAAGTAGTGATTGCGACGCTGTTTCACCAATAAACAGCGTTTGTTTAGTGCCATGGAAAATGTGTGACGTCATCGCTTCTACACACTTCAGCGAAAGTTAAGTTTGTATAATATTTTAATCAGGAACACCTGAACAATGACAATGTTTCAAAATAGTTAGACAAGGTTACAAGTATAAAACAAACAAAAACACCCATGCATAAAGTCTCTTGTGATTTTTAAATAAATCTGTGCATCATACATACGATTATATTTCTAAATTAAGGCTTTGTCAGACATTACTAAAATCCACAATATCGGGACGATTACGTCACCCTATTTATAGCAATTGTCAAACAACTTTTTACACAAGCAACACCAAACCTAATGCAACGAATCGTGAATTTTGTTATTCAAAATCCACAACACACAAATACGCAGATAGACCATTCTGCAGCTCTTCGATTAACAACGACAGAAAAATATTTAAAGTAGACAGGTTTTTAACATGATATTTTACATGTGATATGTTTTAAAATTATCATAATTGTTTTATTAAATTTGATTTTCTTCTCGCTGTCGTAAGTGTACTTAAGTATCGTTTAATAATTATTTGTTTTTTCCTAATATTGTTTGATATAATCAAAAATAAAATACCTCCAGATTTTAGCATTGTAAAACCATAAACTCACTGCCATCCCATTCAAGGGACAAATAAACAAATAGACTGACAAACAGATAATTCAGTGAGTTGCAACACAATGTCCACTTTTCATGTCAATTCACGTGGATTCATATGAACATTAATAACTAATTACTTACGATTCTTTGATTTAAATACATTGTTGGATCGTTAAATATTGAATTAAATAAAAATAAAAAAACACAAACCTCTTGTTCTGGAGAGAGATCATCCCAGTTATTGAAACGTGGTACCAGTTTCAGTAATATTTTTCCTTAATGTTAAAACTGTAACTTGTAATAAAGTAATACTTATAATCATTAAGTAAACTCAAAATTAAACAGATAAACGTAACCTAAGTGACTCATAACGGATTTATAAAAAACAGCAAAATATCGTTTTGAATTTACTTATTTATAAAGTAAAGTTTATTGCAATTTACAGCTTTACAGTAAGATTGTTTTTCGGTTCTTTCATGTCTACTTCTTTCTATGTATGTGTTTTGAGTCTCTTTAGTGCTTAGTGTCAGTAATAAGTGTTTTTTTATCCGGTTCTTTCATGTCTGCTTCTTTCTATGATTGTGTTCCGGGTCTCTGCAGTGCTTAGCGTCAGTAATAAATGTTTTTTCTTGTTGTCCGGACAGACGGATCGGGTTAAGTAAGAAATTCCAGGGTGGCAACTATTTTACTTCTCTGTCCGAGTTACGTGAGCATACGTTTATCAGAGAGAAAAACAAGTAGGAATAAATGAATGATTAAACGTTGTAGCTGACAATATTTACATAAGACAGAACCTAAATAACATGTTAAGCCAGGAATGTTGTCACTAAAGCAAGCGTGGATTTGATACACAATAAAACTCCTATCAGCTGAAGCCATCCATGATTAAAATATTGTACGCACCACGCTAGGTGTCAAGTTGAACTTACTGCAGTAGATGTCGGGAATAAAACATCATCTGAAGACAGAACTTATTTTTTACAAATTATTTGTTTTACGTATATCACTCTCTCGGTGCTGGTTTCGTTTCCAGAAATACCTGCTTTTAACATGGATAATTATGGTTCTGATTAATAGGAAGAATTAGATGGGTAGTGGTCTAAACGGGTACCTATGTGTGTTCATGCACGTACTATAGAGGGATGGAGATGTATGCTTTTCTAAGATCATGAATGTAAAACCTTGAACTCACCATTTGAAAATGTGCACGAGTTTGATGTCGTAGTGAAACAGAAGGAAACAAGCTAAGCCAATCAAGTTGCCAGTAGGAGTGTCTCTGAATATCGACAGCGCTAAACTTTAATATTTAATTATCAGACACCAAGATAGTCCGGTAATTTTTCAGAGATGGTGAAACTGTACATATTTTGAGCGAAGTAAATAAGCTAAATTTTAGGGAACAAATATATAAGACGGGAGATAAACTTCATGAAATCGTTTAATTTGGTCACTTTAAAATGTATGAATGTTGATTTATATGGTGATGGTTCAAATATCGAAATTAATTTAATTTTGCCAGAATGGCTGTATGTATTGCAAACTAGGTGGGATGTTCCATACCCCCCAGCCTCGTACATCTATAACCATACATTCTCTATGTAATCCAGAACGACTGGTATGGATATTAACACTTTTATTGGTAAGCAGAGAACAACGTTTCGACTTTCCTAGGTCATCTTCACGTTAACTACACTCAATACTAGGAGAGCGAACTAGGTACATATTAGATATACTTTTACAGAGTACCTAAAAGTGTTCTCTTTCAAGAATAAATAAAACCAAAATTAAAAGAAACAAATATTTTTATTATGTTGTAGCCTACGGAGTGTATAATTCTTCTTGCGATTTCTAGCACGCGCTAATATAATGACGTCATGACAGTACAAATTACATGACGTCATTGCAGTATGTTCTGATTGACTGTCAGAAACACACTACAATATAGCGGTGCGAATGATTAAAGCACATGACACTCAAAACAGACTTCGAAGTAAAATATGAAACGGTAGGAACAAAAGATGTGAATATTCTAATAAGTATAATAATATGTTTATCTTGTTAGATAGGTGGATGGTTAGACACGTGGATAGATACAGCTTGGTAAACAGATAAACAGACAAATTGATACAAAACTGATTAACAGAAAGAGACATAGATAACTCGGCATATAGAAAGACAGATAGAATGTTATATAAAGATATACAGACTACTCATATATAGAAAAAGAAATAGAATGTTATACAGTCATGTGAGAAAATTAGTACACCCTATGAAAGCCTGTGTATTTTTGTAACATGTTTGGATATATAGATATTTAGTCTCAATTTCAACAATACTGAGAGATTATAGGAATATAACTAAACAATTAAAACTGAAGAAAAGACTTTTCAAGATCTTCTGTAAATGTAATTCTACACAAATGCATATTCTAACTGAGGAAAAAGTTAGGACACCTTACCCCTAATAGCTAGTGTTACCCCCTTTGGCTGAAATAACTGCAGTGAGACGCTTCTTGTAGCCATCTACCAGTCTTGACATAGGTCTGAAGAAAGTTTGCCCCACTCTTCAATGCAGAATTCTTTCAGCTGTGAGATGTTTGAGGGGTTTCTTGCATTTACAGCCCGTTTTAAGTCACCCCACAGCATCTCAATGGGATTAAGATCTGGGCTTTGACTCTGTCATTCCAGGACTCTCCATTTCTTAGTTTTCAGCCAGTCCTTGGTAGATTTACTGGTATGTTTTGGGTCATTGTCGTGTTGCAGGGTCCGGTTCCGCTTTGGCTTTAATTTTCTTACAGATGGTCTCACATGATCCTCAAGCACCCTCTGATACAGAGATTTCATGGTGGATTCTATGATTGTGAGCTGTCCAGATCCTGCTGCAGCAAAGCAGCCCCAAACCATGACACTTCCACCTCCATGCTTCACAGTTGGTATGAGGTTCTTTTCCTAGAATGCTGTATTTGGTTTACGCCAAACATGTTCCCTGTTCTGGTGTCCAAATAATTCAATTTTGGACTCGTCTATCAAAAGAACATTATTTTAGAAGTCCTGGTCTTTGTCTACTTTCTCTCTGGCAAACGTCAGTCTGGCCTTGATGTTTCTCTTAGAGAGCAAAGGTTTCCTCCTTGCACATCTCCCATGCAAGTTAAACTTGTGCAGTCTCTTTCTGATTGTAGAGGCATGCACTTTCACATCAACAGTAGCCAGAGCCTGCTGTAGGTCCCGTGATGACATTTTAGGGTTTTTGGAGACCTCTTTTAGCATCTTGCGGTCTGCTCTCGGGGTGAACTTGCTTGGACGACCAGACCTGGGTCAAAACACACAGGTGTCAGCAGGCTCATTGGAACACCAAAGAACCTGCGCCCCGTGCCAACCAAGTATCTCATGAGGTGACACAGAACGACTCTACCGGATCGCCGCAGCAACGTCGGCGTACCAAAAAGGAGGGTCAAAATACATAGGTGTCTGCAGGCCTAAAGGAATTCCAAAGAGCCTGTGCCCCGTGACACACGACCCCGCCCCGCTTCGCAGCAGCGGCCGCCGACATCCGACCACTGCCGCTGCACAACAGGGACATCCGGAGCGAGGTCTGGTTACAAAACGGGGCTGCAAGGCCCCCCGCACCTCCCCACTGTCTTCATTCAGTCTGGACAAACAGGGAAGACTGGGGAAGTCCAAGAAACTGGCGAACGAGTTGGGTGATGGCAGCTCGTCCAGCGTCGTGGTCGGCGCCAACATGGCCTCGGTGGAGGGGCCCTGGACATCCACCATCCCCAGAGCCAGTGCCGAGTCCCCAATAACCCCCACTGACCAAACCCGAACAGGGTTGCAGGACCCACCCCAACACTGACAGGGGTGACAGGATCCTTCTCAGAGGAACCCTCCCCAACACTTACTGGGGTGGCAGGATCGTGGGTGCCCACACAGCTTCCAACCCCCACACCACCGACAGGGAGGCCCGAACCTCTTGGGAGACAGGGGACGCCTCAGGGCTACCCGGGCCTTCCTGAACCCCCCCGGGGGCCCGTCCATAGCCGGGTACGAAGGGTAGGCCAAAGCCTCCTCAGAGGCCCTCCCCACCCTAACAGCACCCAAAGCGTTACCCACCACCCCAGAGGACGCAGCCATCACTCGAGGCCACAGTGGCGACACAGTCGGCGCATGCCCGGGTAATTACACATTACCCGGAAACCGCTCACTGATACAGAGTTCTGACCGGCATTCTCATGTCCATGCAGGCACGCCAGTTCCCTGTGCACACATTCGGGCGCGACTGTTACGCCTTGTGTTCTATTTTGTACACAGTCCCACACACCACCAACACGTCCTTGATGACGCCGTAGGACATCTCGAAAGGGGCCAACTGGAGAGTGATTCATTTAATGTTTTGGCCGGCTGGTTACACGGGCACACGCTGGTCCCCAAGGGAAAATCCTTCTGGTCCAGTAGGCGACGGGTATGAGCAGCTGAATTCAGCGTCTCCACATGACGCCCGCCGCCAAAATGCTGGAAGCACTCAGTATGGCTACCCCCGACAGCGGTGTTCAAGTTGTCTATTACCACAGAGGGTATCGAGGACGTGAGCACCACAAAGCAGATGGACCACGGCCTAATATAGTGTGCAACCTACACGAGACTTTTCACACACACACACACACACGGAACGACTGTTAAACAGCGTGGACACGACACAACACACGGCTAAGATAAACAGATAGAGCTGGACACGATACAGCACACGGCCAAAACAATACAACCACCCGTCACGGGCACAGCAAATAACGGCACCAAACTCCACTCAAAATGCAGAGCTTTTTTGAATTTATTTACAACAATGAAATCATTACAAAAAGGCATGACAGTGATATAAACAAATGGAAGAAAACATGAAATATATACAACATTAATACATACAAAAATAAAAGCATTAAGATACACAAAAACAAAAAACAGTAAATATATATAACAGTAATATACACAAATGAAACAAAAACAGTAAATATAGAAAAAACCAAAAAACAGCAAATATACACAAAGCGAAAGTGGAGGCAGGGCGGCTCAGAAGCCGACATCCACCCGACCCCCCATCACTGCACAAAGGGACGAGACGTCCGGACGCCAGAGATGGTGAAACGTCCCGGAACCCAGGCGCTGGTAGTTCGCCTCAAGGTAGAGTAACAGTCGATACCTACCCTTACCGAGTATCGAAAAGTACGACAACAGAGCCTGCTCGAAGACCAAGTTGTTCCAGTAAAGCCAGATGACGTACTTAAAGATGGTAACTGTGTAATCAAAGGTAAAGGCCAGGAGGCCGGGAACAGGGACCGGTACATGGTACAGGATGGTCTCCGCCGAGAGCGACAGGATCCGAAAAAGGCCCGCAAACCTTTTCCACTTGAAAGCCTAGAGGTAGCGATCAACATGGTGCAGCGCAACGCGGCCCCAAATAACGTCCCACAGCAGAGCAGAGTGGTAGCGCTCGAACCTGTGGGAACATGCAGGGACCAACAGGCAGTAGAGAGAACGGGAGTCCGTCGGGACATCGGCAGACATGGTACGACACTGCCGTATCACAGCAGCAGCGTCGACGTACCAGGAACGAGGGTCAAAACACATAGGTGTCTGCAGGCTCATAGGAACACCAAAGAGCCTGCGCCCCGTGCCAACCAAGACAGACAGTGAAAGGTAACAGACAGAAAAGGGAAAGACACTGGGTCCGGACACATGGGATGCCCTGACAATCCCTGCGAGGCGGGAGCGTCAAGGAGCACCGAGACACCACCTCAAGCTTGCCACCCCACAGGAAGGCATAGACATGGCACTCGATGGCTCGTGCATTACAGTCATACAGAGGAAGAACAGCCCCAGGTACCAGACCAAAGGGAGGATCCTCCTCCTCACCACCTCCGCCCTCTGAAACAGATTAAAAGGGCAGTAGCGGTAATCATGCACGTTCGAACCAATATGCTAAACCACCCCTCCCAAGCAGCCCCAGGGCCCGCGAGAAATCGAATCCTGAAGCAGGTGATTGGGAAACCAGTCCAATCCAGACCAAGCGAGGAGTCGGCAGCCGAAGCCCATTTACCAAAGCCTTGAGCACGAGACTTGGGAATATTCACCTGCGCAGCACTGGCCCGAGAGTAACAATGGACGATGGCCAGCATTGAACCTAAGGATGTGAAGTTCTCAAGAAGCCGGCTCACTTCATCTGCATGCGCAACATACGTCACGCACGAACCCCCCGGCATCTGGAGGCCACGCACCGAGACCGAGTGGTACAGATGAGAGAGCAGGCACTTGATAACTAACAGATAAAGTGTTGGAGTCAGCGGGCAGCCCTGACGAACTCCCTGTAGAATTGGAAAGGAAGATGTCAGGTACATGTTAACGAAGAGCCTGCTCGAAGAGGTCGCGTACAAGGCTTGCATGTACCAGACAAAATCTGGAGGGAAGCCAGACCTCTCCAGAACGAACCGCAGAAATCCATGGTGAACTCGATCAAAAGCTTTGCTCTAATCGAGGAACACAAAGACCGCAGGAATATCCCGATCCATGATGTAATGGAACAGGTCCCTTAGAAGCAACAGATTTTGTTGGATACTTCTGCCCTGCACACCACAAGTCTGAGTGCAGCAGACCAAGGAAGGCATGACTGCACCTTAGAAATAATCTTTGCATCCACGTTCAGGAGAGAAATGGGGTGCCAAAAGAAAAGATATTCAGACCAGCTGGATCCTTTCAGCAAACCCTCGAAAGGCGCATGCCACAGCAAGGAGGCACAGCCTTCCTTGAGACCTGCCCACCAAGACCCAGTGACAGACTCAATAGAACAGAGCTCCTGAACAAGGGCAAGCAAAGTGTCTCCACCCTCATCCTCGCCAAGGAGGAAGATGTTGAACTGTCACACACCGGGGCTCCGAAAAACGGGGACAAAATCCCGGAACGTGGTGAGAAACGCGCTATGGTCAGACAAGTAAAACGAGACATCCCCAGCCCGTCGAACAGTAGCCCCGCCGATGCTCTGCCATGGGCATCCCGATCCCATCTCCTCCTCGCAGCAGCGGCCGCCAACATCCGACCACGGCTGCTGCACACGAGAGACATGTGGACCGAAGTCCAGCAACAAAACGGGGCTGCAATGCCCCCGCACCTCCCCTCTGTCCTCACTCAAGCCAGAGAGGCAGGGAAGACTAGGGAAGTCCTACAAACTCGCGAACGAGCTGGGCGACGGCAGCTCGTCCAACGTCGGGGTCAGCACCAGCACGGCCTCGGGGAAGGGAGCTGGAACGTCCACCATCCCCAGAGCCAGGGCCGAGGGTCCCTTGGAACCCCAAGCCGCAGCAGCGCTAGCAGGGAAAGGCAGGGGCGATTCAGAGTCCCCAAAAACCCCACTAACCCATCCCAAAGAGGGGAGGCAGGAACATTCACAGAGGGAGTGGTTGGAACGTGGGCGCTCACACAGCCCCCAACCTCCACACCACCCGAGAGGGATGTCAGAGCCTCCACGGAGACGAGAGACGCCTTAGGGCCACCCAGGTCGTCCAGAACCCCCACAGGAGCTCCATCCAAACCCGGGCCCGAAGGGTGGGCCGAAGTCTCTGCAGAGATCCCCTCCACCCGAACAGCACCCAAAGTGACACCCTCCACCCAAAAAGAAGCAACCTCCACGTCCAGGGTAGCTACCCCCGAAAACGGCGTTCACGTCGTCTATGACCGCCGAGGGTAACGTGGCCGCGGTCACCACAAAGCGGAGAGACCGCGTCCGAGAAGAGTACGGTCGGATGGCCGTAGCCATACCGACCTACACAATGTGTACACACACACACAGCCACACACACGAAAAGGCGGCGAAACAGCGCTGACACGACACAACACACGGCCAAGAGCAACAGATAAAGCCGAACACGACACGTAACACGGTAATAAAAACACAAACACCCGTAATGGGCACAGCAAACACCGGCACGACAAGAATTTGAAATTTATTTACAACAATATACTGTACAAAATGGCATGACATTAAGTAGTTACGACACGCGAAATATATAAAAACATGAAATATAGACAATGAAAAAAAAAAGTAAATATTTTCAACATGAAAGATATACAATGAAACAGACATTAAAGATATACAACATGAAATATATACAAAGAAAAAAAAACAAGAAATATATACAACACTAAATATATAAATAATAAATATATAATGGAAAAAAGAAACACGAAACATATATATACAATGAGAAAAACATGAAATATATACAAAAATCAAGAAATAGATACAAGAGAGAAAAACAAACAAACAAAACATAAAAATACACCCAAACGAACAATGTAATCAACCTCGAGAACTTTGAACTCAGTAACCTGGAAACACAACCTAAATATAAGCGTAAACTACGCAGTAACTCCACTCGCCATCACAGTGTTAAGATTTAAGAATCAGCCCTGAAGATCTCTGCAAGAAAGTAACAATAGAATCAAACTGTAATTTTAATCAACATCAACTTATACCAAGTCAAAGACCACAAGAAGATTCCGCATCTAATTCATCTGAGGACAAAAACTAATATGAAAATCATTCCAATCAACAAGAGTAATGTAATACGCAATTTCATTGCCAAACCAAAAGCAGGTCCATTAAAAAAAAAAACTTTGTAGATGAATTTAGTAACGAAACTACAAAAGTACTAAACAATATCAAATCTATAAAACAAAACTTGACATCATCTTAAAGAAAAGGCCTAAAACTTCATAAGAAGAATAAAGACATTGTCATACAAAAAGTCGGTAAAGGAAATTGGATCGTTTGATTCCTTTTTGGTAGATGTATTGAATTATGCGCGTACGTTTACCCAGCGAAATACATACCTCAACCCAGCATAGAACAAACAATTGAGAAAACTACTCAAGATATTGCTAACAGAAAGAATTATTACTAATTTATAATTTTTTGCACACAAACCAACCTAAAACTCGAAAAATATACGATTTAACAAAATTCTTCTAAACCCATTAACCTTACGCCAAATTGTGTTTTCTTGCAAAATACGCATCCACATAAAAATCACTCCATGTTTTGTACAGTACTTACATAATCTAGATAATAACGTCATTATATCTAGCTTTGTCATAATCCTATTCCCTCAAACCCTTTGTCATGTATCATCACAACTTACTGCATAAATTATGTCACATGATACCGACAACAGAATCAAAATAAAACAGGAACACCAGACATAACTGTTATAACTATTCAAATTTATTTGTTTTCAATACAGATCCGTACTTACTTTAGTTACTTCGGTTTTCTATGGGAAATACATTACATTGACCACACTTGTCTTACATCATGTAGAATAAGTAACACGTCAGAGTCACTTCTATATATATAAGCCAACTTTTGGCTTACATATCTTGAAGACGTGTTTTTGTTGTTGTTATTTGTTTTTCATCTTAACATGTTAAAAAGAATAAACAAATTTCATTCAATACATAAAGTCCTACAATTCCTACAAAACGAAAATAATTGCACGTGACGTATTTAAACTTTAACATGGTACTAACCCATTCCCCAATGCTTCACCACTAATATTCATTATTGGTAGATGTATTGAATGATACGTGTAAGTTTACCCACCGACATATTTACCTCAACCCTGCATATAACAAACAATTGAGAAAATTACTAAAGATATTGCTAACAGAAAGAATTATTACTAATTTATAATTTTTTGCTTACAAACCAACGGAAAACTCCAAAAGTATACGGTTTAACAAAATTCCTCTAAACCCATTAACCTTACGTCTAATTATGTTTTCTTGCAAAATAAGCATCCACTTAAAAACCACTCCATATTTTGTACAGCACTTACATGGTCTAGATAATAACGTCATTATATCTAGCTTTGTCATAATCCTATTCCCTCAAACCCTTTGTCATGAATCATCACAACGTACTGCATAAATTATGTCACATGATACCGACAACAGAAACAAAATAAAATAAGAACACCTCACTGTACTGTTATAAATATTCATATTTATTTGTTTTCAATACAGATCCGTACTTACTTTAGGTACTTAATTTTCTATGGGAAATACATTATTCTACATCACGTAGAATAAATAACACTTCAAAGTCACTTCTATATATATAAGTCCACTTTTGATTTAGATATCTTGATGACGTGTTTTTGTTGTCGCTTTGTTTTGCATCTTAACTTGTTAAAATGAACAAACAAATATCATTCAATATATAAAGTTCTACAATTCACAGATGAAAATGAAAATAATTGCACGATACATATTTAAACTTTAACATGGTACTAACCCCATCCCCGAATGCTTCACCACTAATATTCGTAAAAAAAAAAAAAAACGTACAACGGAACTTACATCAACTGGTTTCCTAATCGTATAATCCAACACAAACTACGCACTCTAAAAAACGTAACTCAATGTTTTATTGACATTAACTAGTTCTTTAGTAAAGTAGTTGTTTAATCATCTTTAGATTGTTTTTTTCTTTAGCCATTCATGTATAATCTGTAAAATTCACGTGGAGTGGTATTTACATGAATAAGTAACTACTATCAGTTCTAGAATTTAAATTCATTGTAGAATTGTTGATTTAAATACTAAAACGTTCTTTACTGTAAAAACTTTGTATTTAGTAATTATCATGCCAGTCATAGAAAAGTCGCGCCTGTTCTGAAAAATAATCTTAGTTATTGTAAAAGCTGTAAATGGGAATAAAATATGCTTTCTAAGTAAGTTTGGCTTGTTTCGAATTCCGAGCTAACTATTCATGATTTAGTAGGGAAGGGCTGGATGGAAGGTAGTTAGTCATCACTACCCATCGCCAGTTCTTAAGCTACTTTTTGTATTAACGAATGGTGGAATTGGCCGTCATATTATAACGTCCACACGGTGAACGGGTAAGTATAATCTGGGGGATGTGGATTCGAACCCCTACACCTTGGATTAAACGTCGAGTGCCTTAACTACTGAGCCATCCCGGACCGTAAAAGAAAGTACACTCAAAACGACTTTTTTTTCGCTATTTTTCTTTCGATTCGCAATGAGTCACTAAGGTTACGTTTACATGTTTCATTTCAATAATATATTAATCCCTAAAAATGCATCTGATAAAATAACGCTTTAAATTACCCATAGTTCCATTGTTTACGTACAGCTGAAAAGCCTTAAAAACGACGTTTGCCAGTGGATTCTAATGTCACGTCATCTGAAGAAGGACATTAAGGTGTTGATGAATGTTTTAAAATGTATTTTCTTCATAATCTGGCTTGGTACTTCCAGGTAAGGACTAAAGTTGCATACTTTTAAATATTGTATTTTTTTTATACATATACATATATAAGAAACGTCTTAACGTCATTTACACATATATCTGTCTGTCTATCTATTGTCCGATACTTCTGTTTGTCGATTTATCTGGATATATAATTTAATTTTAGGTTTACTTAATAATTATAAGTATTACTTTATTACAAGTTACAGTTTTAACTGTAAGGAAAAATATTACTAGAACTGGTAAAACGTTTCAATAACTTGTATCATCTCTCTCCAGAAGAAGTGGTTTGTGTTTTTTTCATTTAAATCAATATTTAACGATCCAAAAAGTGCATTTAAATCAAATAATCACAAGTTTGTTTTGTGTGTGTTTGTTTTTGAATTTCGCACAAAGCTACTCGAGGGCTATCTGTGCTAGCCGTCCCTAATTTAGCAGTGTAAGACTAGAGGGAAGGCAGCTAGTCATCACCACCAACCGCCAACCCTTGGGCTACTCCTTCACCATCGAATAGTGGGATTGACCGTAATATTATGACGAATCTACAGCTGAAAGGGGGAGCATGTTTGGTGCGACCACGATTCGAACCCGCGACACTCAGATTAGGAGTCGAGAACCTTAACCCACCTGGTGATGCCGGGTCCGAATCGCTAGTGTTTAGTTATTCATGTTCATATGAACCCACATGAATTTACAGATTATTTATTTATGAAAAAACTGAATAAATGAACAAAATTGAATAAATGTTAAGCTGTGGGATATATTACACAAAAGATGTTCATAACATTAGGTTAGTGTGATGAAATAACGACCAAACACATACAGACATGTACCTAGCTATTCGTTAACTGTAGGATTGTTTGATTTTATTAACAAGACTTCTCTGATGTTTCTTATGTTAATATCAGCTTGTTTTTTTTTGTATGGTGATATTTTGTTCAGAAAATATAGGGTGTTTTTGTTCATATGTTCATGGACTTGGGAAGAAGGTTCTTGGTGTTTTTTTACCTGGTGTTCAAATTACGCACTCTCTCATCTGTGTAAAACACTGGACAACTGTCACATTTTATTTCTTAAAGATTTCCTGGTTGAGGGGTTCATTATATAGTTTTCTTAAGGTGTTTAATTTTCATTCCCGGAGCCAAAATGAATCTAGTCTTTATATTAAGGTTATATTTATGTGCTGGTATTTTCCTTATTTCGGATAGAGGTACGTTAATATTTCATGTGTATGGGATAGTGCAAATGTTTTCTTTGATTTGTGAAGTGTTTGCAATGTTTTTTGTTCAATGTGTCTTACATGTGCTGATTAATTTCATTAATAGCTTACATAACTACTTTAGTAAAGGAATAATTAACGTTGATAAAACATTGAGCTAAGCGTTTAACTTTTTTCTGTGGTACAAATATTGTGTTAAATTTAGGTCTTCAAGAGTGCCTAGCTTCTGGTGGATTACATGATCAGAAAACAAGATTATTTAAGGTTCGCTGTGTGTTTTATTATTCTATGAATGTTAGTGGTGAGGCCTTGGGGGAGAGAGTCGTGTCATGTTAACGTTTAAAATTGTATCGTGTAGTTATTTTCGTTTCTAACTATGGATTGTAGAACTTTATGTATTGAATGAATTTTGTTTGTTCATTTTGACAAGTTAAGACGAAAAACAAATCAACAAGAACAAAAACATGTCATAAAGATATCTAAGCCAAAACGTAGGCTTATATATATATGGAAGTGTCTTTGACGTGCTATTCTATATGATGTATGACAAGAGTGGTCAAAATACCTAATGTATTTTCCGTCGCACGTCTAGGTAACTGAAGTAAGTACGGATCTGTATTGAAAGCAGATAAATAAGAATAGTTATGAGTTTTATCAGGTGTCTGCTGTTTTATTTGAATACTTGTGAAATAATTTATAATAATAAGTTGTGTTCCCCAATGGCAAAGGGTTTAAGGAAATAAGTTTACGAAATAGGTTTTATTTTTGAGTAGCAACTTTAATTAAACAATTATGATAATTTTAAACATTTCAAGTGTGAAATATCATGTTAAAAACCTGTCTACTTCAAGTGATATATTTCTGTCGTTGTTAATCGAAGAGCTACACAATGGTTTATCTGCACTTTGTCTGGAGGGTCAGGTTTCATGTCAGGCCTCTTGCTCCCTCCTGACTACTGTTAATTTTGGATGCTATGGAATTCGGAACTTGACATGGTGATGACGAAGATTTTTTTTTCTAATTTCGAGAGCATCATCTGGTTGCAACTCTTTTACAAACGAATAATGGGATTGAACATGCAGAGCCTTTGTGTATAAGATGCAGTCTGTACGTATAAGTTCGGGGGCTGTGTAGTTCTTGGTGTCAATAATAACAGTGTTTTTTCGTTGGTTTTTTTTCAATTCTTTCATCTCTGCTTCTTTGTGTATGTTGCGGTACTTATTGTCGGTAATAAGTATGTATTGGTTTTTCTTCCAATTGTTTCATGTCTAATTCTGTGAATGTGTGTTCCGTTAAGATTCGACTTGTTTTGTATGTTATAGAATCATGTTTTGATGTCCTTATATTTCGTGCATCTTTTGTAGTCTGCTGAATGCTCTGCCACATACTGATCGTTTTATCCCTCAAGCCTACCGTTGAACCACTAGGGGTCAGTTTATACGGCAAGGAAAATATTTACTTTCAAAATAACGGGTATAATTAAACAAATAACTATGATTAACAATTTATTTATAATTGAACCAGAACATCAGAACTTTTCAAAGTCATATTTTTTCTGAAAAAAATAGCGAACTTTATATGATTACTTATATATTTATTATTAAAACAAAATAATTGAAGAGCCTAAATGCTCTGGTTTACAAAAAAGGGGATTCGGGTGTAGTGAGATTGTTCACATGCCCAAAATTTCAATCTATGGTTCCATGTTCGCGCCACGATTGTCGCAGTTGTATTACGATAAAAGTAAAACCATAGTCTCACTGAATGTGTGTGTGTTTTATTTTTGCAAAGCCACATCTTGCTATCTGCTGAGCTTACCTAGATAAATCCAAGCCTGTTGTAAATCCGTAGACTCATCGCTGTACTAGACAAGAATACTGAAACAACTGACGGTGGGTGTTTGAAGTCCTTCTTCCGGTTCAGAATTATAGTCGGCTATGCGCAGATATCTCTATTTCTAGCGTTTAGTGTAAAAATATTGAATTTTAATCAATGTTTAGGAATTTTTGCAATTAAAAACTATTAATTAAAACTGTAGTTGTATAGAAAAGAACCTAATATTAACGATATTCATTGTTTTGAAATATCGAGATGCTAAAATTATTTAGTAAATTGATTTGTTTTGGAGTTGAGCACAACGCATTACAATTGAGTATCTGTGCTCTGTTAAATAACTTGAATATAAACTTTTTTTCAGTAATTTTCATTCACCGTCTAGCCCTACGCAGAATATGGAAATTCGGCCGTATATTTCTGTATTTGGATACTTTCTGATCCATTTTGGACTTGGTACATTTCCTACCTTCGGTAACTTAAATCCATACTTAACATCGTACCTGAGAAACCGAGTTGACGGAACAGTAACTTATGGAAAAGTCAGCTGGGTATTGTATACGTTTTACGTTGGTGTATCTTTCGTACATTTTGAAGGTTGGTTAGGTCTTCAGGTTGGACGACGTAAAGCCATGATCTTTGGCTTGTCCTGCTTCATGTAAGATACCCAAACTCTTTTGCATTTTACACGAAGAACATTGTAAAACAGAGACTAAATCAATTTTTCTTTTCTTATCTGATGTGGAATATTAACGAGAATATATTATGTTGGAAAATCATTAAGTGTATAATTGGAAGGTTTACTAAAGACACAACATTAAAAGTAAAGTCGCGTTTCAGTTTGATAAACTGTTAAATTCTTATGTTAATAAACTTTATTTTAATACAATTTCGTGCGTTGAATTAAAAATATATATATTTTTGGAAAAATTATAAGAAATAATTGAAATTAACACCTGAATTCGGGAAAAAAAAAGCATAATTTTCTTAAAGAAATATTCGTTTTCTGGATTTAGGTAGCGAAGTAAATTCACAAAAATAAAAATCTACCATCAAATAATTGTAGTGGTCGCCCACAGTAGAACCATTTATATGAAGTTCACCTTCGCAAAATTTAGTACTTTTGTATTCTTTGGACTGACAACATATAATCAATATTTTCTCTTTTTAGGAGGTGTTTTATAATTGCAAAGTCACATTGGACTATCTTCTAGGACTACTGAAAGGAACCGAACTCCTGATTTTAACGTTGTAAATCCGCTGTCCCAGTGAGGAACTTTTCAGAAGAAGTGTTGTTCATTTGTATCAGGTTCCCTTCCTCATTGAATGTGATTCACTACAAATGTTTATTGTTTGTTTGTTTATTGACAACTCCATATAGTTGGTCAAAGAGAAATTTTATGTTCATTTGGTGTTTTATCCTTTATTGGGGATAATTTTGAAGGATTGCAAAAACATGTACCCATTGCTCTTGGAACTTGAAATCTGTCCATAACAATTATGGCCAAGTGTGTTAAGGCATTGGACTCGTAATCCTAGGATCGCGAGTTCGAATCCCGGTGGCGCCAATCGTGGGCGCGCTGTAATGTGACGGTCAATCCCACTAATCGTTGGTAAAAGAGTAGCCCAAGAGTTGGCGGTGGGTGGTAATGACTACCTGCCTTTCCTCTAGTCTTACACTGCGAAATTCAAAACAAAACAAACAAACCATAACCATTGTAAAATAAGTTCAGTTTTAATCTATAAACCTATAAAGAACAAGAATAATCGTCCTTTTTCAGTACTATCTTACTGTTTTTTATTTAAAGAAATACATATTATTTTTAATTCAGCGCACGAAATTGTGGAAGAATACTGCTAAATATTTAATACTTGTATTTCTGTTATTTAAGCATCGAAAACACACGATAAAGGTATTTAGTCGATTTTCTGAGCTAGGATTTTGGTATTAGGTTTTTATTTTCGATTTATATTTATATTTATAAATACGCAGATTTGTGTGCAGCTTTTCGGTTAACAATAACATAAAAATAACATTTAAAATAGACAGGTTTTTGAACATTAAATGTTTAAAAAACATCACAATTGTTTTATTAAATTTGATTTTCTTCTTCCTGTCGTAAGTGTGCTTAAATATCGTTTACTAATTATTTGTTTTTGTGTAATTGTTAGGAGCGAATATTATAAATTTGTTTATACTATTTCAAAACATTTTTTCCTAATATTGTTTGATATACTCAAAAATAAAATCATATACCTCCAGATTTTAGCATTGTAAACTCACCACCGTCCCATCCAGGGGACAAACAGATAGACAGACAAGCAGATAATTCAGTTAGTAGCAACACGATGTCCAGTTTTCATGTCAATTCACGTAGATTAAGAACATTAATAAATAATTACTTACGATTCTTTTATTTAAATATATTGTTGGATCTTAAATAAACTTTTTATTTAAATATATTGTTTAAATATTGGTTTAAATAAAAAACACAAACCTCTTGTTCTGGAGAGAGATCATCTCAGTTATTGAAACGTGGTACCAGTTTCAGTAATATTTTTCCTTAATGTTAAAACTGTAACTTGTAATAAAGTAATACTTATAATCATTAAGTAAACTCAAAATTAAATTAAATATCTAGATAGATCGACATACAGATGTATCGGACAATAGATAGAGCAGACTGATATGTAAATAACAGACGTTAAAGAGACAGATAAACAGGCACTTGTATATATATATATATAGAAAACAATGCATGCAATGTTTAAAAGTATAAAGTTCAGTTCTTACCTTGAAGCACCAGACCAGATTACGAAGACAATATATTTTTAAACTTTCTCCAACACTTTAATGTCCTTCCTCATACAACTTAATGTAATGTAAGTTACAATATTTTCAGCTGTTTTAGAATTCACGGCCAAACGTTGTTTCCAAAAGTTTTCAACTGTACGTAAATAATGAAGCTACGTGTAATTTTTGTGAACCGTTCTTTTATCAGATGTATTTTTAGGGTTCAATGTATTCATGAAATGAAACAGATAAACGTAACCTAAGTGACTTATAAGGGATCGACAAAAAACAGCAATAACTTCGTTTTGAATTTACTTATTTAGTAAGTATAGTTTATAATTTACAGCTTTTACAGTAAGATTGTTTTCTCTTTTCGGTTGTTTCATGTCTGCTTCTATCTATGTATGTGTTCCGAGTCTCTTTAGAGCTTAGTGTCAGTAATAAGTGTTGTTTTTTTTCCGGTTCTTTCATGTCTGCTTCTTTCTATGTATGTGTTCCGGGTCTTTGTAGTGCTTAGTGTCGGTAATAAGTGTTTTTGGCGTTTTTTCAATTGTTTGATGTCTGCTTCTGTGAATGTGTGTAACGTTAGGATTCGACTTGTTATGTATGTTATGGTTTCATGTTTTAATGTCCTTACATTTATTGCATCTTTTGTAGTTTGCTATGTGATGTGCCACATATCCAGTGTTATTAACCCTCCAGGTTACCGCTTAACAACTAGGGGTCACTTTATATGTCAAAAAAATATTTATTTTCAAAACAAAGCTAACAAAGTTCTATTTTATGAATAGTAGAATATGTGTAATTATAAAGAATATAACTGCCATTAAAATGTAATATTTAACATAATAAATATTTATAGATTAAAAAGTTCATATATACACTCTTAAGGCCAATAAATATAAAGAAAAATATGCATTTTGCGTTGTTAGACTCAATCACTTATTTGAGTAGAGCTTCGAAAGATGAAAATAAGAAAAGGAAAAATAAAAGTGAAAAACTTTTTAGCATTTAATAGGGAAAATGTGAACACTATGAAAATAGCCTAAATATTAGCTGGTCAAAGGTTTAAGACCATACTGAAACGAAGCGTTAATCGGTAAACACGTAACGAAATTTAGTCGTTTCTGTTCAAGCATTATCGTTGTCAACATCTCCTGTGTTACAGTGGGTAAAAACATGGCAAAAGCTGAAACGTTGACACTGTTTGAACATGGCAGAATTGTCGAGTTGCAAAAGCAAGGTCTCTCTCAACGTGACATCGCTGGTGAGATTGGGCGTAGTAAAACTGCATGTTGCAAATTTCTAAAAAGACCCTGATGGATACGAAACGTGAATTTTAAGTGGTCGGCCCAAGAAAATTTCGCCCGTGTTTGGCAGAAAGATTCGACGGGTTGTTCGGCAATACACCAGCCGATCGTCGAACCATATTAAGGTCCTTATGGACGCCGAATGCAGCTCAAGAACAATAAGATGGTATCTACGAGAGAAAAGCGTTAAAACCGTAAACGTCTTCAAAGGCCACGCCTCCTTCCACAACACGAAACAGCTCGGTTAAACTTTGCTGAGAAGCATCAAACATGGGACGTAGAAAAGTGGACGAAGGTTTTGTTCTCTGATGAGAAAAAATTTAACCTGGACTGTCTAGATGGCTTCCAACGTTCCTGGCACGATAAGGATATCCCACCGGAGACATTTTCTACACGACACAGTGGAGGAGGTTCCATCATGTTCTGGGGTGCTTTCTCCTTTCATGGAACATTGAAACTTCAGGTTATACAGGGGCGTCGAACAGCAGGTGGCTACATTGGCATGTTGGAGAGATCATTCTTATTGACTGAAGGCCCTCGCTTGTGTGGAAATGACTGGATCTTTCAGCAGAACAACGCTGCAATCCACAATACCCGCAGGCCAAAGGACGTTTTCATAACGAATAACGTGATTCTTTTGGACCATACCGCGTGTTTGCACGAACTGAACCCCATTGAAAATGTTTGAGGGTGGATGGCAAGGGAAGTCTATAGAAATGAACGTCAACTCCAAACAGTGCATGATCTTCGTAAAGCCATCTTCACCACTTGGAATAACATTCCAGCCAGCCTTCTGCAAACCCTTATATTGACCATGTCAAAGCGAAAGTTTGAAGTTATTCGCAATGACGGCCGTGCAACTCACTACTTAGACCTCTTGTTGGGCATTTCCTACCCTGTTAAGAACTTCTTTTGGTATGGTCTTAAACTTTGACCAGGTGGTACTTAGGCTAATTTCATAATGTTCACTTTTTCTTTTAAATGCTAAGAAGTTTTTGTTTTTTTTATTTTCCCTTTTCTTATTATCATCTTTCGAAGCTCCACTCAAATAAGTGGTTGAGTCTAACAACGCAAAATGTGTATTTTTTCTTTATGTTTATTAGACTTAAGATTCTGGCCAGCAGTGTATATACATGGATCGTGAGGTATAGCGACTACTAATAATGATTATAATTAAACAAATAACGATAATTAACATTTTATCTATAATTGAACCATAGTATCAGAACTTTTTCATAATTCTTCTGGAAAAAATAGCAAACTTTATGTAATTTCTAACATCTTTATTAATGAAACAACATAACTAAAAGAACCTAAATGTTGTGGTTTACATAAAAGTGATTCGAGTGTAGGCTGATTGTTAACGTGCCCAAATTCTCAACCTATGGTTCCAGGTTCGCGCTACGTTGTCTTAATTATGTTAAGATAAAAGTGACGTAATAATCCCATTGAAGGATATTCGTTTAGACAAGGGTACTTGAAAGAACTGGCGGTGGGTGTTGTTGATTTCATGTTCTTCTCCCGGTTCAGAATTATAGTCGACTGTGATGTCGAGAAAACCCACTTGTAGAGAAATATACATGAACATCTACAGAACACACACTTAATTTTTCAATCACATTAACTCTATTTATCCCAACATTAACTTCACAGGTGAACAGGAAGAAAGCAATCAAATATTTTTTAACCTCAAAATTACAAGAACCGATACACAATTTAAAACAGGAATTCATCGAAAAATCACCCATACAGGACTATACATTCCTTGGGACTCAGCACATGAAACAAAAAAACACCTCAACATACTAAGGAACCAAATAAACACAGCCATAAAACTTGAAACATAGAAAAATTGAAACCAGATTTAAAGAACATAAAAAGTCACCTTCACACGTTTTCGAACACTGCAAGTTAAATAAACACAACATAACCATAGAAAACACTCAAATACTAAATAAAGAAACAAACATAAACAAACGCAAAATTAAAGAAGTTTTACTTATACAACAACTTAAGCCCAAAATAAACCAATACAAAGGAACACCTTTATATCTATATTAAAAATATATATATAATAAATAATAATAATAAAATAATGATATAAAATTATATATTCAAACATCTAAGCCCGCCCTCTACATTCCGACACTCAGTTACACAACCCCTTCCTTCCCTCAGTTACACACCTTTCATGTGGTCAGCTTCCGGTCAGTTACCTCTCTCTTTCTTTGTGAACCTGACGATGACCGAAGAAGGTCGTTGTTCACTCCTCTACGTAAAAAATTTTCTCAACCCAAACGAGCCGTTTTTACATATATAGTCGACTGTGTGTAGCATTATGTGTAAAAATATTGAATTTTAAGCAATGTGTGTGAATATTCACAATTAAAAGTATGTAATTACAACTGTACTCTTATTAAATGTATTCATTACTGCAAAAATAATTAAATGATAAAAATTATTTTGTAAATGATTTGTTTTGGAGTTAAGCACAAAGCAATACAATTGGCTATCTGTGCTCTCTTAAATAACTTCAATACATACATATATTTTTTTTTTCAGTAATTTTCATTCAACCTCTAACCCTACGCAGAACACTGAAATTCGACCTCATATATCTGTATTTGGATGCTTTCATGTTTTGGTGGTTGGTTATGTCTTCAGGTTCGATGACGTAAAGCCATAATCTTTGGCTTCTCTTGCATCATGTAAGATACCCATAACTCCCTTGGATTTTAAACTAAGAACATTGTAAAACAGAGACTAAATCTACTTTTCTCTTGTTATCTGACGTGGATTATTAATGAGAATATATTCTGTGGAAAATCAGTTGGAAGGTTTACTAAAGACACAACATTAAAAGTGAAGGCGCTTTTCAGTTTGATAAACTGTTAAATTCTTATGTTAATAAACTTTATTTTAATACAGTTTGTGCGTTGAATTAAAAAATATATATATTTCATTGCATAAATTATAAGAAATAACTGAAATTACAACCTGAATTCGGAAATATAATGTATATTTTCTTAAAGAAATATTCGTTTCTGTATCTATGAAGCCAAAAAAATTCACAGAAATAAAAATCTACCATCAAATAATTGTTGTGATCCAACATAATACATCCATTTATGTGAAGTTCGTCTTTGCAAAATTTAGTACTTATGTATTCTTTGTACCAACAACATATAAAAATTTTCTTTTCTTTTTTTTTTTTTGAGAAAGTGTTTTGGTGTGTTTCTCTTACAGCAAAGTCACCTTGGCCCATTTGCTATGTCTACTGAGGGGAACCAAACTCCTGATTTTAGCATTATAAATCCGAAGACTTTCCACTGTCACAGGGTGGGCCTTTTGAGAAGGAGTGTTGTTCAACTTAGTCAAATGCTCTTCCTTATTGAATACGCCCGGCATGGCCAAGCGAATTAAGGCGTTCGACTGGTAATCCGCGGGTCGCTGGTTCGAATCTCAGTAGCACGAAATATGGTCGCTCTTTCAGCCGTGGGGGCATTATAATGTGACGGTCAATCCCACTGTTCGTTGGTAAAAGAGTAGCCCAAGAGTTGGTTGTGAGTGGTGATGACTACCTGCCTACCCTCTAGTCTTACACTGCTAAATTAGGAACGGATAGCGCAGATAACCCTCGAGTAGCTTTGCGCGAAATTCAAAACAAACAAACAAACAATCGTGTATAGCAATATGTAACTATTCTAATTTAGAAATCAAAACCAATGTATGATGTACAGACGTATTTAGAAATCACAAGATTTTATGCATGGGAGTTTTTGTTTCTTTCATACTTGTAACCTCGTGTAACTATTTCGAAAGATTAACGTTGTTTAGGGGTTACTGATTAAAATATTTCAGAAACTTAACTTTCGCTAAAGAGTGCAGAAGCGATGACGTCACACATTTTCCATAGTTCAAAACAAACACCAAGAAGTGGTGAAATAGCGTGGTAATCACTGTTTATTTTGAATCAAAGTCAATCGGTAGGAGAGAAAATTGGTACCAGTTAGATGCGGAAGCTTTTCAGTATGCAGAAAGTATTCTGTGCATGCAGATATGAAGAACAAGAATTTAATATTACGGTCAGTAAGTAATAGGTATATTATTAGATATATCTATAACAACTTGTTCTGGACAACGAACGCGATATTTATCACTTTATTTATATATGAGGAATAATTTTTTAATCTTAGAAATATTTTCAAAATTTACGTATTTCATATTTAGTGTTCCTTGAAACAAAAAATGAACCTATTTAACGCGTTACATTTTTTTAATTTGTTCTGAATAAAGTGTTAAACATATTTGTTACTTCATAACTAGCCCTCAGTGGCGCAACGATTTGTCTTTATGACTTATAACGCTAGAAAATGAGTTGCGATACATCTGGCTGGCAGAGTGCACAGAGTGTAGTTCTGTGCATTACTTGAACAAATTTCCTCAATAATTTATTTATAAACCGTAGAAAATGCTATTATATCACCAAAACATGCAGCTGTTTTACATATTCAGGAATGAATAAACACGCTCAAATAAAACCTCTGATGCAACATCAATTCTATTTGTTTGTTATCATTATTACTATATTCGATTCTTCATCAAGAGAGTGAAGGGAAGAAGTGTTTGTTTGTTTTTAAACTTTGCGCAACGCTACACGAGGGCTATCTGCTCTAGCCCATCCTAATTTAGCAGTGTAAGATCAGAGGAAAGGCAGCTAGTCATCACCACCTACCGCCAACTTTTAGACTACTCTTTTACCAATGAATAGTGAGATTGACCGCACATTGTAACGACCCCACGACTGAAAGGGCAAGCATATTTGGTGTGACGGGGATTCGTACTCGCGACCCTCGGATTACGAGTCGAGTGCCTTAACCACCTGGCTATACCGAGGCCTGAGAGACAAATAAATAGAAAGCATATCCTTTCACAGGTTCAGAGAAGCCTGGGTCTCTTGTACGTATGTGGTTATAATAAAACAATGGTGGCACGTGAAAATAATACAAGACAATCACTAGCCCGAAATAAAAGTGAAACATAATTCGAATATTGAATTTGCATATATAATTCTAATATTAAATATGTATATATCATTTCCATCTCTAAACTGAGAGTGTATGTACACACTTTGGTCTCATCGAAAGGTACACAAAAACAAGTTTCGAAACTTAACAAATGAAAAAAACAACTCTAAATTGAAACCCGCCATTAAGATTGAAGCCTGGACTTAATTACCCTCTTCTCTCTAATTAGCTACAGCTAGAAACATACATCTTGATAGATAAGCAAACAGAGGGAGTGAGAAAACTGTTTCACCCATCATCATCATAAATAAAACAAATTAATAGCTTGTGGGAACGTGCGCCACAGACGGTGTCTCAGAGCTCTGGAATATGTTTGTTACATTTTATGCCTTGGTCTGTTTCTTTCTGAGATAAAATTTTCAATTTTGGTTTATTTTTATTGGAACATGCTGAAAAGTAAGGGTGTGCATCTCCTCGCTTCCTTCGCTACTATCTTTTGCATTTTACATATTTCTCGTATTATTGGTTTTAAGCCAATAACAAGAGCTTATTTCAATAGATTAATAACAAAAACAACCAAATGTACACCAATATTTTCACGGTTGTCCATACACCATTACCCACATAAGCCAAAGAAAAAGTTTTCCTGTTTTCCGTCCACGTATCATCCCCACAATCTGTTAATCATGTGACGATCTATTAACGACCAAAGTGTGTAGAGGACGCTTTTCGTTTTTCCATGAAATGTATGAGAAGTAAGACTTGTGCACGAGCAAAGTCGAGCACGTCCCTAACTACTTTAATTGTAGACATCAACAGCAAACTCGCATTGAAAGTTGTTTAAATTTACGTGCCTGTATTTTGTTTTTTACCTCTAAGCTCTAACCCTAAGGTTTGTTTGCTTACTTTAAAATTTTATGAAACGAAGATTCATAATGAAAACGTTATATCTGTTTTGTTACAAAACATTGTTCTTAACCCAAAATAAACTATACCTTAACTCGTCCAAATGTAATCACTGAAACAGCCATGAACTTCACTCTTTCATAACTAGTTTAGAATATGTTGGTGTGAGTCAAATATATGATGATATTTTTCGCTTTTATAAACGCCCATGTACATGTTCTGTATCTAGTGTGGCACTGGTTTTAAGCGAATGTCGAAAGTTTGTAAATGTGTACTAATATTCTTAGTGAAGTAAAGAATGCGTCAACATCTAGAAACTCGTAACGCTCTGTGTCTGTCGCTCTCTATACAAATTGATACGAGTTAGAATTTTGTATCTTCTATTATTGTTATTTCGAATAGTGTGTGACCTATGTAGCCATTGGTTCTGTTATACAGTACTTTACAAGATTTGGGCTGTAAATGGGAATTTGTTTTTACCTTTACCTGTACGGGCGTGGAAACAAATAACCCTCATCAACCGTTACAGCTGGTATAGATATATCTCATCATGAAGGTGGTTCATTCTGGTAAATAGACACTGTACAAGTTAACTGTGAATCATGGTAATGTTTATTTGTTCGCCTGTGTTCCTTTTTTATCTGATGAATGTCAATGAAACAAATACCCCACCTATAAAGATGGTTATTGTTTTTAAAAATTTCACATAGACTAAAGAACACAGAACGTTTAAAGAACTGCACTTACGTAATTCCTCATCCTTCCCCCAAAGAGTAAACCTTCAACAAACACTAAAAACACAAAGCATTAATAAATAATTATTACAATCGCTCAGTAATCATGAGTATCGACATCTGCTCCACATATTTCTTTTAGGATACTTGTTCCTCAACACCACTTCCAGGGGTCGAGTCTCCAGGTTCATCTAGCCCAGTAAGTAGGGTTACTTATTTGTTGTCAGTGATCCTGAATAAACTTCAAAGTTGATATTGACTGTTAACCAATACAAGTATTATTTTCACTATCTAGACAATTTGATAGAAACAGATCTTCCCCCTCAGTGGCACAGCAGTGTGTCTGTGGACTCACTCACACCACTAAAAACCAGGCTTAGATACCCTTGGTGTCCATACCACAGATCGCCCATCATGAGTGTTTGTGCTTAATTCCAAACAAGAAACAGATCCAAATTAAGAAAAAACAATTAATCTTTTATGTATTTCTTATTTTATTATCCCATTTTATCTGTTTTCTAAATGTTTTATACTTCTTAAAGAAGACAAACAAATATTAATGCACATGCTGTAAGCAAGCCTTCTCAGAAAAGGCTCAGATTACTTCTATCTTTTTAGACCCCTGTCTATAATAAATTTTTTAAAAATGAGACTAACATTAGCTGAAAAGTTTACTTGTTTGAAGTTAAGCACAAAGCTACACAATGGGCTATTATTGCTCTGCCCACCACGGGTATCGGAACCCGGTTTATAGCGTTGTGCGTCTTTACAGTAAATTGAATATTTGTAGTTTGAGGTTAGATAGAAAGTCAGACATCTTTGTGATATGGGTGATTAGTGCATCATAATTTTTTTTTAAATCATTTTTCTAATGTAGTTCCCATAGAGGTCAACGTGTTTTGCTTTTGTTTTTTTAGTTTCTTAATGTAAATCTTCATTTTGGCTTTGGTGAAGAGGTTGTATAATGGTGTCTACGTGTGTATTAAGAGGATTGATGCTTAATGGAAAATTGGGAGTGACTATGTCTTAGATAATTATGGTCTTGGTTGTTATTGGAAATGTTTTTAAGAGTGGTGAAGACTGTAGAATAGTATTTGAAAAGATTGGTTTAATCTTCGTCTGTGATATTGTAATGTTTTATTGTGAGATATATTTAAGATTTGTCGTTGCAAAAGCGATTTAAATTTTCAAGAACTTTCCTTGATCATGTTCTGTTGTTTTTATTGACTGACAGAAGCTTTACCAGTTTCCAATATGGATCCCCAACAGAATTGCGGTATGTCTGCAGACTTTTACTGCTAAAAATGGGGTTTCCATTCTTGTGGTGGGTGTAGCACGGATAACCTTTTGTGCCCGGCATGGCCAGGTGGTTAAGGGGCTCGACTCGTATTCCAAGGGTCGCGGATTCGAATCCCGTTACAATAAACATGCTCGCACTTTCAGCCGTGGGGGCGTTATAATGTGACAGTCAATTCCACTGTACGATGATAAAAGAGTAGCCCAAGAGTTGGCGGTGGGTGTTGATGACTAACTGCCTTCCTTCTAGTCTTACACTGATAAATTAGGAATGGTTAACAAAGATAACCCTCGTGTAATTTTGCGCGATATCCAAAAACAAAACAACAAACCAGTTTTCCTTATGCTGAAACCATCAATGATTAAAATATTGTACGCACCACACTAGAGGTCACATTTAACTTACTGCAGTGGATGTCAGGAATAAAACATCATCTGAAGACAGAACTTATTTGCTTACAAATTATTTGTAAAAGAACAAAAGAAAGAACTGTCCGAATAATTCTATAAATGAGCACTTATCTATCAAAAATAAATTAAACGATTTCATGACGAGGAACACATTTATTAAAAAAATAATAGCATAAATAATGATAAAGTAGAAACTGAACTTCCCACATTGTGGGTCGAATAAAATAATAACAACTCCGCCAGATGACACTCTCTCAGAAAGACAGGCGAACGTGTTCGATGAATCGAGTTTAGTTTTGTCATAGCAGTTGCATTCAGGTGGAGAACGACGAACACAATAACAAGAAATGTTTAAGAGTTAACTAATCCACTGTAATTGTTTTACGTATGTCACTCTCTCGGTGCTGGTTTCGTTTTTAGAAATATCTGCTTTTAACATGGATAATTATTGTTCTGGTTAATAGGAAGAATTACATGGGTACCTATGTGTGTTCATGCGCGTACTTTAGAGGGATAGACACGTCTGTGTGTGTCCATGCATGTATTCCAAAAGTGGAAGATATTTGTATGTGTTCATACGTGCATTATAAAGGGAGGGAACAGATGTGTGTGTTTTCTTAAAGCAAATTCATATCGGGCTGTCAGCCGAGGGGAATCGTGCTCCTGATTTTAGCGTTGTAAATCCGTAGAGTTACTGCTGTACCAAAATAGGACAAGGGAACACGTACGTGCGTCTCCATGCATGTACTCTAGAGGTAGGGAACACGTCTATGGGTGTGTCTACTCTAGAGCGTTACATGTATATATCCATGGAACTGGAGTAATAGAAATTGTCTGATCTTTACAAGTTCCAGACAAAATTTTAAACTTTTTAACATTTACTTTAAATTTGAAATACCTCAGGCTAATTTCAGTTTTACCAAAATTAAAACAGAGCCAAGAATCAATAGGCAAATCAGTCCTCTCAAGAATTTTTCTCGCTCTCATTTGTCATTTATTGTCTTAATCCGCTTCTTATATTAAAGCCCGAAATATAATATTCTACGGTATCAAATACCAGCAGAAGCACGTGATACCGGTGACGTAGGAAAGTCCACAGTAAACACTTCCCGCTGTTGACCAAGTTCATACAGTTGCCGTAATTCCTCCCTCCTCGTTTCTGATGTCTAATTATCTTTATATTAGCTCGATTACATAAACGGGTGTTGTTATAACCATTGTAATTTTGGACCCATATCTTGTCTACTAACCTTCTGACCGAGTAAAACTTTTAATCTTCCCCTTTATCTTCCCTCGTACTTGTAGAGTTTGCCCCTGAAAAAGAATAAAGCTCCACCTTTCGGAAGGGCTCCAGTAATATGGTTTTTATTTATTTCTATCGAGTCTTCTTGGACCTATATGTTTTTCTAAGATCATGAATGTAAAACTTTGAACTCACCGTTTGAAAATGTGCAAGAGTTTGATGTCATCGTGAAACAGAAAGAAACGAGCTAAGCCAATCAGGTTGCCAGTAGGAGTGTCTCTGAATATCGACAGCACTAAACTTCAATATTTAATTATCAGACACCCAGGTGGTCCGGGAATTTTTCAGAGAAGATGGTGAAACTGTACAAATTTTGAGCGAAGTAAAAAAGCTAAAGTTTAGAAAACAAATATATAAGACGTGAGATAATACCTAGGAAACCTATTAATATGGTCACTTTAAAATGTATGAATGTTGATTTATATGGTGATGGTTCAAATATCGATATTAATCTAATTTTGCCCGAATGACTATCATAGATATACTTCTACAGAGTATTTGAAATTGTTCTGTTTCAAGAGTAAATAAAACCAAAATTAATAGAAACAATATTTTTATTGTGTTGTAGCCTAAGGAGTGTATAATTCTTTTTGTTATTAATGGCATGTGCTTATATAATGACGTCATGACAGTACAAATTACATGACATCATTGTAGTATTTGCTGATTGACTCTCAGAAACACACTACATACAGTACAGTGGTGAAAATGGTTAAAAGAGATGACCCTCGAAACGGTCTTCGGAGTAAGATAAGAAACGGTAGAAACAAAAGATAAGAATATTGTGACAAGCGTAGTAACATGTTTATCTTGATAGATAGGTAGATGGTTAGACATGTGAAAAGATGCACTTGTTAGACAGATAAACAGACAAATGGATGGAAGATTGATTAACAGAAAGATACACAGACAACTCGACATATAGAAAAATATAATATTATATATAGAAAGACAGAGACACCTCGATATATAGAAAGAGACATACAATGTTATATACAGAAAGATACACAAAGAACTTGATACCCAGAAAAACAGACAGAACGTTTTTCCAGAAAGATACACACACAACTCGACATATCATAGAAAGACAGATAGAATGTTATATGCAGAAAGATACACAGAGAACTCGATACCTAGAAAGACAGATAGAATGTTATATACAGAATATACCACACTAGAATAAACTGAGCCTCCACAGAACCGTAGGAAGTTCATCTACCTCAGAAAATTGCAGCTTATTTTCATCGTTAATACTGAAAAGCAACAACCATAAAGGCTTAACTGTCAATCACAAAGTAGACAGAAAACTAGAAAAAAGTTTCTTCTTAGTGCAAAAACAAACAAAACGAATAAAATCAATGAACAATATAATCAACCCCACGAACTTTGAACTCAGTAACCAGGAAACACAACCTAAATATAAGCGTAAACTACGCAATAACTCCTCTCGCCATCATAGTGTTAGATTTAAGAGTCAGCCCTGAAAATCTCTGCAAGAATGTAACAATACGTCACGCACGAACCCCCTGGCATCTGGAGGCCACGCACCGAGACCGAGTGGTACAGATGAGAGAGCATGCACTCGATAACCGTAACATCGCGTAAAGCGATGGTGACAAAGAGCAACCCTAACAAACTCCCTGTAAGATGGGAAAAGAAGACATAAGGTACTCATTAACCAAGAGCCTGCTCGATGCAGTCGCGTACGTAGCTCGCACGTACTGGACACAAACTGGAGAAAGACCACATCTCCACAGAACTAACCACAGAAATCCTTGGTGAACTCAATCAAAAGCTTTGCTCTGACAGCAGTGATATCCTGATCTGTGATGTAGTGGAACAGGTCCCTGAGAAGCACCAGATTTTGTTGCACATTTCTGCCTTGCACGCTGCACGTGTGAGTGCAGTGAACCAAGGAAGGCATGACTGCACCCAATCAGGCCCACAGGACCTTAGAAATAATCTTTGCATCCACGTTCAGGAGAGAAATAGGATGCTACGAGGAAAGATCTTCAGACCAGCTGGATTCTTTCAGATAAGTTTAATTAGCTCATCCAGCATTCCAAGTGGCAGAGACCCTGCAGCCAGACAGTTGTTAAAAAGTCGGACAAAGGAGGGTCCGACAACATGCCACACGTGGCTGTAAAATTCCACTTGCAGCCCATTCAGCCCAGGACACTTACCAAGTGGCATGGACCGAACAGCCGACCAACACTCACCCAAGGAGACTGGTGTCACCAGCTGTTCATGAAAGGAAGGGTCGAAAAAGGGCAAAAACCGAGTAATGTCGTTTCACAACCCCTCGTCCACGGGTGAAGCTAAAAGTAAACAGTGATAGCAACCGAAGCATGCATCCAGAATGTCGGAGATGACAGATGACAAATGACCAGACTGGAGATGTGTCTGTTCTTGGCCATCTACCGTGCCTTGCACAGCAGAACCATGGCAGCAGTTCTGGGATCGAGTGACTCGATCAGACTAGAGACACTCGCCGCACAGAACAGTGTGGAATAGTCCAAATCTATTTCCCTATGGAGTGTCTCAAAGTTCGAGAAGACCCAGTCATCTGTCGGTCCATCACGAAGCTTACCCTGCAAGGCCAGGCAGCGAGCCCTCGAAAGGCGCATGGCAGCTTCCCACAGCAAGGAGGCACAGGCTTCCTTGAGACCCGCCCACCAAGACCCAGTGACAGACTCGATAGAACAGAGCTCCTGAACAAGGGCAAGTAAAGTGTCTCCACCCTCATCCTCGGCAAGGAGGGAGATGTTGAGCTGCCACACACAGGGGCCCCGAAAAACGGGGACAAAATCCCTAAACGTCGTGAGAAACGCCCTATGGTCAGACACGTAAAACGAGACATTCCCAACCCGTCGAACAGTAGCCCCGCCGATGCTCTGCTGAAGGCCAGGTGTCACATAGAAAATGTCAAGGCAACAAGAAATGCCCTGACCGGTACAAGTAGCTATAACAGCAGACCAATGCAATGCACGCCACACATCAGAAAAATCGAAATCCGACAGCACCGCACGCAGAGACCGCCTACACTGATCACCAGAAGAGGATCGACCCCAATCTTGTCAAGGGGAGGATCCAAAATGCAGGTGAATTCGCCACCAAGGACGATATCGGCCTGTGTAACCATGAACCTGTCCAAGCCCGAGAAGAAGGCATACTGCTCCCTAATCCAGGCAGGTGCATAGACCTTGACAAGCTGAATCTTATGACCCCCAGCAACAACATTAACGTTAACACTATGTGATGTGAAAATGGTCCCATTAAAATGCAGCTGGAAGAGGATCCCCACCCCACGCAAACGTGTAGTGCCAAACGACCAGAAGACACGGACAGGGTAACGTGAGAAAAAGGAAAAATGGTCCCTCCGAGAGGCAAAATGGGTTTCCTGCAAAAATATAGCATCAACTGCAAAGCAGTTGAACATGGAGAATGCGTAGAATTGCTTTGCAACGTTACACATCCCTGGATGTTAAGAGTAAGGCACGAAAAATTCATCAACCAATCAGAGAAAAGACATCAGTGATGCTGCTGCTTTGACCCATCCCAAAGAGGGGAGGCAGGAATATTCACAGAGGGACCCACCGCTACACTGACAGAAGGGACAGGACCATCCCTAACACTTATAGGGGTGGTTGGATCGTGGGCGCTCACACAGCCCCCAACCCCCACACCACCCGACAGGGATGTCAGAGCCTCCACGGAAACGAGAGACGCCTCAGGGCCACCCAGGTTGTCCAGAACCCACACAGGAGCTCCATCCAAACCCGGGCCCGAAGTCTCTGCAGATATCCCCTCCACCCGAACAGCACCCTAAGCGACACCCTCCACCCAAAAAGAAGCAACCTCCACGTCCAGGGTAGCTACCCCCGAAAACGGCGTTCACGTCGTCTATGACCGCCAAGGGTAACGTGGCCGCGGTCACCACAAAGCGGAGAGATCGCGGCCGAGAAGAGTACGGTCGGATGGCCTTTGCCATACCGACCTACACAATGTGTACACACACACACACAGCCACACACACGCAAAAGGCGGCGAAAGAGCGCTGACACGACACAAAACACGACCAAGAGCAACAGATAGAACCGAACACGACATGTAACACGATAATAAAAACACAAACACCCGTAATGGGCACAGCAAACACCAGCACGACAAGAATTTGAAATTTATTTACAACAATATACTGTACAAAATGGCATGACATTAAGTAGTTACGACACGCGAAATATATAAAAACATGAAATATAGACAATGAAAAAAAAACAGTAATTATATACAACATGAAAGATATACAATGAAACAGAAATTAAAGATATACAGCATGAAATATATACAAAGAGAGAAAAACAAGAAATATATACAACACTAAATATATACAATAATAAATATATATAATAAAAAAAGAAACACGAAACATATATATACAATGAGAAAAACATGAAATATATACAAAAAACAAAAAATAGATACAAGAGAGAAAAACAAACAAACAAAACATAAAAATACACCCAAACGAACAATGTAATCAACCTCGAGAACTTTGAACTCAGTAACCTGGAAACACAACCTAAATATTTGCGTAAACTACGCAGTAACTCCACTCGCCATCACAGTGTTAAGATTTAAGAATCAGCCCTGAAGATCTCTGCAAGAAAGTAACAATAGAATCAAACTGTAATTTTAATCAACATCAACTTATACCAAGTCAAAGACCACAAGAAGATTCCGCATCTAATTCATCTGAGGACAAAAAACTAATATGAAAATCATTCCAATCAACAAGAGTAATGTAATACGCAATTTCATTGCCAAACCAAAAGCAGGTCCATTAAAAAAAAACTTTGTAGATGAATTTAGTAACGAAACTACAAGAGTACTAAACAATATCAAATCTATAAAACAAAACTTGACATCATCTTAAAGAAAAGGCCTAAAACTTCATAAGAAGAATAAAGACATTGTCATACAAAAAGTCGGTAAAGGAAATTGGATCGTTTGATTCCTTTTTGGTAGATGTATTGAATTATGCGCGTACGTTTACCCAGTGAAATACATACCTCAACCCAGCATAGAACAAACAATTGAGAAAACTACTCAAGATATTGCTAACAGAAAGAATTATCACTAATTTATAATTTTTTGCACACAAACCAACCTAAAACTCGAAAAATATACGATTTAACAAAATTCCTCTAAACCCATTAAATTTACGCCAAATTGTGTTTTCTTGCAAAATACGCATCCACATAAAAATCACTCCAAGTTTTGAACAGTACTTACATAATCTAGATAATAACGTCATTATATCTAGCTTTGTCATAATCCTATTCCCTCAAACCCTTTGTCATGAATCATCACAAATTGCTGCTTAAATTATGTCACATAACACCGACAACAGAATCAAAATAAAACAGGAACACCAGACATAACTGTTATAACTATTCAAATTTATTTGTTTTCAATACAGATCCGTACTTACTTTAGTTACTTCGGTTTTCTATGGGAAATACATTACATTGACCACACTTGTCTTACATCATGTAGAATAAGTAACACGTCAGAGTCACTTCTATATATATAAGCCAACTTTTGGCTTACATATCTTGAAGACGTGTTTTTGTTGTTGTTATTTGTTTTTCATCTTAACATGTTAAAAAGAATAAACAAATTTCATTCAATACATAAAGTCCTACAATTCCTACAAAACGAAAATAACTGCACGTGACGTATTTAAACTTTAACATGGTACTAACCCATTCCCCCAATGCTTCACCACTAATGTTCATAAAATAAAAAAACATTCAACGGAACTTACATAAACTGGTTTGCTAATCATATAATCCACCACAAACTACGCACTCTAAAAAACGTAACTCAATGTTTTATTAACGTTAAGTAGTTTTTTAGTAAAGTAGTTGTTTCTTTATCTTTGGATTGTTTTTTTGTTTACCCATTCATATATGATCTGTAAAATTCACGTGGAGTGGTATTTACATGAATAAGTAACTACTATCAGTTCTAGAATTTAAATTCATTCTGGAATTGTTGATTTAAATACTAAAACGTTCTTTACTGTAAAAATTTATGCACTTGGTAATTATCGTAACAGTCATAGAAAAGTCGTGTCTGTTCTGAAAAATATTCTTAATTATTGTAGAAGCTGTAAATGTAATTAACGTATGCTTTCTAAATAAGTTTGGCTTGTTTCGCATTTCGCGCTACCCGTCCCTGATTTAGTAGTGTTAGTCTAGAGGGAAAGCAGCTAGTCATCATTACCCACGGCCAACTCTTGCGTTACTTTTCTTATTAACGAATGATGGGATTGCCCGTCATATTATAACATCCACAAGGCTGAACGGACGAGCATGATTGGTGTGATCTGGATTCGAACTCGCGACCCTTCGATTACGAGTGGAGTGCTTTAACCACCTAGCAATCCCGGACCGAATAAGTAAATACACTCAAAACATTTTATTTTTTTTTGCTGTATTTTCTTTCGATTGTCAATGCGTCACCTTGGGCTTTTTCTGTTTCATTTCATGATTATATTAATCCCTAAAAATGCATCTGATAAAAGTACGGTTCATAAAAATCACAGATGGCTCCATTGTTTACGTACAGCTGAAAACCCTTACAAGCCACGTTTGCCAGTGGTTTCTGAAACAGCTGAAAATATTAACTTACGTTGCATGAGGAAGAACATTGGAGTATTGGTAAAAGTTTTAAAAATATATTCACTTCATAATCTGGCTTGGTGCTTTCAGGTAAGGCCTGAACTTACATACGTTTAAACGTTGTATGTATTGTTTGATATATATGTATATATATATACATATACAAATGCCTGCTTTTCTATCTGCCTTAACGTCTGTTATACACCTATCTGTCTGTTCTATCTATTATCCAATACATCTATCTGTCGTTTTATCTAGATATTTAATTTAATTTTGAGTTTTCTTAATGATTATAAGTATTTCTTCATTACAAGTTACAGTTTTAGCAGTGAGTAAAATATTACTAAAACAGGTACAACGTTTCACTAACTGGGACGATCTCTCCAGAACAAGAGGTTTGTGTTTTTCCATTTAAATTAATATTTAACGATCCAACAATATATTTAAATCAAAGAATCGCAAAATTGTTTTTTGTTTGTTTTGTTTTTTTTAATCTCGCATAAAGCTACTCGATGGCTATTTGCGCTAGCCGTCCCTAATTTAGCAGTGTAAGACTAGAGGGAAGGCAGCTAGTCATCACCACCAACCGCCAACTCTTGGTCTAATCTTTTACCAACGAATAGTGGGATTGACATTATAAGACCCCCACGACTGAAAGGGCGAGGATGTTTGGTGCGACCACGATTCGAACCCGCGACCCTCAGATTACGAGTCGAGTGCCTTAACCCACTTGGCGATGCCGGGCCCGAATCGCAAGTGGTTAGTTATTCATGTTCATATGAACCTACGTGAATTTACAGATTATTTGTTTATGAAGAAACTGAATAAATAATCAAAATTGAATAAATATTAAACTGTGGGATATATTACACAAAAGATGTTCATAATATTAGGTTAGTGTGATGAAATAACGACCAAACACATACAGACATGTACCTAGCTATTCGTTAACTGTAGCGTTGTTTTAATTTTATTAATAAGACTTCTCTGACGTTTATTCTGTTAATATCAGGTTACTTTTTTGTATGGTGATATTTTGTTCAGAAAAAAACGGGGTGTTTTTGTTCATACGTTCATGGACTTATGTAAAACACTGGACAACTGTCACATTTTATTTCTTAAAGGTTTCCTGGTTGTATGGGTTCAATATATAGTTTTCTTAAAGTGTTTAATTTTTATTCCAGGTGTGAAAATGAATCTAGTCGTTATATTAAGGTTATATTTATGTGCTGGTATTTTCCTTATTTTGGATACAGGTATGTTAATATATCATGTGTATGGGATAGTACAAGTGATAAGTTTTCTTGTTTTATGGAGTATTTTATAGTTTATTTGTTAAACATGTCTTTCCTGTGCTGATTAAATTCATTAATAGTTTAAATAACTACTTTAGTAAAGAACTAGTTAACGTTAATAAAACATTGAGTTAAGAGTGTAACTTCTTTCTGTGGTACAAATATTGTGTGTTAAATTTAAGTTTTTTAGAGTGCCTAGCTTCAGGTGGATCACATGATTAGAAAACAAATTCATGAAGGTTCCACTGCGTGTTCTTTTGTTCTACGAATATCAGTGGTGAAGCCTTGGGGGGGGAGAGAATCGTGTCATGTTAACGTTCAAAAATGTATCGTGTAGTTATTTTTTATTTTCCACTGTGAATTGTACGACTTTAAGTGTTCAATAAAATTTGTTTGTTCATTTTAACAAGTTAAGATAAAAAGCAAATCAACAACAACAAAAACACGCCATCAAGATATCTAAGCCAAAATGTTGGCTTATCTATATATGGAAGTGTCTATGGCATGTTATTCTATATGATGTAAGACAAGAGTGGTCAAAATACCTGATAATATATTTTCCATGGTAAGTCTAGGTGACTGAAATAAGTACAAATCTGTATTGAAAACAGATAAATGTGAATAGTTATAACAGTTTTATCAGGTGTTACTGTTTTATTTTGATTCTATTGTTGGTGTATTGTGAAATAATTTATAATAATAAGTTGTGTTCTCCAATGGCAAAGGGTTTGAGGGAAACAGGTTTGCGTTATCAGAACTGGACATAGTGTCGCTGCTGTCAGATTTACCTTTCTGTCTGTCTATCTATTTATTCGTCTTCTCGATTAGACGGCGGTGACTTTATAATTTTTCAATGCTAAAATCTAGAATTATATTCCCCTGTGTTGTCACAGCAGATAGCCGAACGCGACTTTGCTCTAAAACGAACAAAATCTGTCTGTAAGTCTTTAACTGTCTATCTATCTATCTAGTTATCAATATTTTCCCGTAAACTGATATATTCTTTTATTTTTGAGTACATCAAACAAAATCAGGAAAGAATGTTTTCAAACAGTGTGATCAAATTTATAATATTCGCTCCTAACCATTACACAAAAACAGTTCAGTTTTTATGGCAAGGAAAATACTTACTTCTAAAATAACGGGTAAAATTGAACATTTAACGATAATTAACACTTTATAATTGAACCAGAGTATCAGAACTTTTTAAAGTCATAATTTTTCTGGAAAAATAGCAAACTTTATATGATTACTAATATATTTATTATTGAAACAAAATAAGTAAAAATCCTAAATATTCTAGTTTACAAACAAGGGAATTCTGGTGTAGTCTGATTATTAACATGCCCAAAATTTCAACCTATGGTTCCACGTTCCCGCCACGATTGTCACAGTTGTATTACGATAAAAGTAAAGCCATAGTTTTACTGGATTGTGTGTTTTATTATAGCAAAACCATATCTTGCTATCTGCTGAACCCACCGAGAAGAATCGAAGCCTGTTGGAAATCCGTTGACTTAACGCTGTACTAGAGGGGGCAGTCTCACGGATAGCTATTCGTTTAGACAAGGGTACTGAAAAACTGGCGGTGGGTGTTGTTCATTTGATGTCCTTCTTACGGTTCAGAATTATAGTCAGCTATGCGCAGACACCTCCGTGTCTAGCGTTTTGTGTAAAAATATTGAATTTTAAGCAATGTTTAGGAATATTTACAATTAAAAACTATGTAATTACAACTGTACTTGTACAGAAAACAACCTAATATTAACGATATTCATTGTTGTGAAATAACCAAATGTTAAAATTATTCAGTAAATTTATTTGTTTGATTTGAGTCAACGCATTACAATTGGGCATCTGTGCTCTGTTAAATAACTTGAATATGTACATTATTTTTCAGTAATTTTCATTCACCGTCTAGCCCTACGCAGAATATGGAAATTCGGCCGTATATTTCTGTATTTGGATGCTTTCTGATCCATTTTGGACTTGGTACATTTCCTACCTTCGGTAACTTAAATCCATACTTAACATCGTACCTGAGAAACCGAGTTGACGGAACAGTAACTTATGGAAAAGTCAGCTGGGTATTGTATACGTTTTACCTTGGTATATCTTTCGTACATTTTGGAGGATGGTTAGGTCTTCAGGTTGGACGACGTAAAGCCATGATCTTTGGCTTGTCCTGCTTCATGTAAGATACCCATAACTCCCTTGGATTTTAAACTAAAAATATTGTAAAACAGAGACTAAATCTACTTTTGTCTTGGTATCTGACGTGGAATATTAATAAGAATATATTCTGTGGAAAATCAATTGGAAGGTTTACAAAGACACAACATTAAAAGTGAAGACGCTTTTCAGTTTGATAAACTGTTAAATTCTTATGTTAATAAACTTTATTTTAATACAGTTTCGTGCGTTGAATTCAAAAAATATATATATTTCATTGCATAAATTATAAGAAATAACTGAAATTAACACCTGAGTTCGGAAATATAATGCATAATTTTCTTAAAAAGATATTCGTTTTCTGCATCTAGGAAGCGAAGTAAAATCACAGAGATAAAAATCTATCATAAAATTATTGTAGTGGTCCCCGCCGGTATACAGTATATCCGTTTACGTGAAGTTCATCTTTGACAAATTTGGTACTTGTGTATTCTTTGGCCACCAACATGTAATCAAAATTTTCTGTTTTTAGAAGTTTCTTTCTAATAGCAAAGTCACATTGGACTATCTGCTATGTCAACTGAGGGGAACCGAACTGCTGATTCTAGCGTTTTAAATCCCAAGACTTACCACTGTACCAGCGGGAAACTTGTAAGAAGGAGTGTTCATTTTTATCAGGTTCCCTTTCTCATTGAATGTGATTCACTACAAATGTTTATTGTTTGTTTGTTTATTGACTACTCCATATAGTCGGTCAAAAAGAAATTTGTTGCTCATTTGGTGTTTTATCCTTTATTGGGGATAATTTTGAAGGACTGCAAAAAATATACCCATTGTTCTTGAACTTGAAATGTGTCCATAACCATTGTAAAATAATTTCAGTTTTAATTTGTAAACCTATAAAAAACAAGAATAATCGTCCTTTTCAGTACTGTCTTTCTGTTTTCTATTCAAAGAAATACATGTTATTTTTAATTCAGCGCATGAAATTGTGTAAGAATAGCGACAATGTATTTGATACATATATTTCGCTTATTTTCTTAGGTAAGTTTTCGGTATTAGGTTTTTTTATTTTCTATTTATATTTTCTGATTTACACACGTAAATGCCGAATCTAACTACTCTCTCGAACATTTTAGGATTATAAAGCACTTTTATAACAGTTTATTTTTTATTTTTTTATTTTCAACGCCAGAGGGGCTATCTCTTCAACGTATTGGAGCATAAAGGCGGGCCTAACAGCTACAATTTTCACGTTTGGTGCACTTCACGTTTTGGGCCTAGGGTGTGCTTATGGCCAACTAATAGTCACTGCAATGGAGGTAGAAGAGTATTTAATTTGTATATAGCAATATATAACTATTTGAATTTAGAAATAAAAACCTATGTATGATGCACAGATTTATTTTAAATTCACAAGGGACTTTACGCATAGGAGTTTTTGTTTGTTTCATACTTGTAACTTTGTCTAACTATTTTGAAACATTAACATTGTTTAGGTGTTCCTGATTAAAATATTATCCAAATTTAATTTTCGCTAAAGAGTGCAGAAGCGATGACGTCACACATTTCCCATACTTCTAAACAAACAACAAGTATTGGTGAAATAGCACGGAAATCGCTGTTTATTTTCAATTAAAGTCAATCAGTAGGGGAGAAAAATCTCTATCAGTCAGATGTGAAGAGTTTTCAGAACGCAGAAAGTATTCTAAAAGGCGCTGTGCATGCAGATATGAAGAAGAAGACATTTACTATTACGGTCGGTAATAGGTGTATTATTTTAGGCGAAAATATCACGTTCATTGTCCAGAAGAAATTGTTTTAGGTAGGTATATTATTTTAAGCTAAACCGATAAATGTCGTGTTCATTGTCCAGAACAAGTTGTTCTAGGTGTGCTATCTGATAAGTATCTTATTTCATGTGTATATTTAGATTCCATATTGTATGATGTGAATAGTGATTTTCAATACAAAAATGCAGATGAAACAAACTACCCAATTAAACGATAACAGACAAATCCACAATACATAACTATAAGAAAGAAGATAATATTTACTATTATTGTTTTTAATAACACTAATGTTAATTTTTATAACTACACTGAATAACATTACGAGGAAGAAAATAACTTTACTGCGATAACCCCAAAATAATGTATTCATCAAATACAAAATTATTGCTTTTGAAAATGTTTTCAAA